>NW_019154092.1:8144034-8431406 GCF_002288905.1 Enhydra lutris kenyoni | reverse complement strand
ACAGAGATCACAAGTAGGCAGAGAGGCAGGCAGAGAGAGAGGAAGGGAAGCAGACTCCCCGCTGAGCAGAGAGCCCGATGCGGGGCTCAATCCCTGGATCCTGAGATCATGACCTGAGCCGAAGGCAGAGGCTTTAACCCACTGAGCCACCCAGGTGCCCTGGCTTTTCTTTTTTTAAAAACAAGCTCTACACCCCATGTGGGGCCCATAATCACAACCCCAAGATCAAGAGTGCCATTCATTACTGACCGAGTCAGCCAGGTGTCCCAACTTTGTTTTTCAAAGCACTTCTTTTTTGTATTATTTTGTTAGACTGGGAAATAATCTACCTCTCTCCATGGACTAGTATATTTTTTCTAAACCAATGGGAGCCAGGAACAGATTATTATTAATAAGACACAAACCTTACCTTCAGTTCTGATTGGCAAATAGCATATATTTATATGGATTTTCAACTTCTGCAAATGCCCAAGGGCCACTTATTTGTCACCTACTCAGTCCGCAGAAGCTTTTGAAATACAGATTCTAATTCAATATTTCGTGTACTGCTTGATGGTGTTGCTGAGTGCCTGTGTGTGTGTCTACACTGAGAATTCCTATAATTTGAGGTAAGAACACTTTATTTTTTGTACCATCACTGTTTTGGTCTTGCCATAGTCATGATTTTCCATTTCTCTGATTGCAGAGTAATGATAATTTACCCGTCGCTTTATCACCTTCAGTTTCATTTATTTTGTGTTTGGCTGGGGCTGCCGTGTTGTAGTATGTTTTCGCCACAATTTTCCAATTACTGGGCCTCAAGATAAATGTTTCTGGGGCTTAAAATGCAACAACCAGCCCCTACTGCGAAACAGATACGTGTCATGTTTCCAAATGTGCACAAGCAGCAACCTGTCATTTTTATCACCATGTTCTCTCCCCAAGCGAAGGTGGCCTTTAGTGGGCAGCCTGCTTGTGCCGGTGGTCTCTGTCCCTCCCAGGTAGGTCTCTCAGCGTGGACGGTGTGGCTTGTGGCCAGGCTGTTGTCCTTCTGGCCTTCTCCCTCTTTGCCTTGGGTGCTGGGATCCGAACCAGCTCAGAATTTTACGGCTGTACCTTTGTTCAGCTGGACAGCCCAATAGAGTCTTCTCTTCTCCTCCCTTACTTTGTAGCATTTTGTCCTCTGATAATAGCTTCTGTCTTTTCCATATAAGGACCTGTTCTGTCTGCAGCCTCAGATCCTCAGAAACTACCAGTGCAAACAAATATTTCATGGCCATGAGGTACCTCGTGAGCATAGCAATTTGCAACTGTTCTGGTAATAGGTCTTTGTGCTCTTTTGCCAGATATAGGAGAGACTCTTTGTACAAGAAGACTCAGCAACTCGGGGCTCAGAAACCTCGAAAACAAAAAGAAAAGCAGCCTAGATTGGCAGATTGTGCTATCAGAAGCACAGAGGGCAGCCTGGAGGTTCTCAGGGCTGGGACTGTGAATGAGGGGGTGGAGCCCGGCTCAGGTTGGAGCCCATCTTGGAGTGTGGGACACCATGAAACCTCATCTCACTTTTCCTGTTTTCTCATCTGTTCATCAGTGGTAATAATGTATGCCTCTCAGGGCTTTTGTGAGGATGAGATGAGATCAGATGCATAAGGAGAGAGTTTAGTGGGACACCTGGGTGGTTCAGTCTGTTGAGCATCTGACTTCTGATTTCGGCTCAGGTCATGATTTTAGGGTTGTGGGATCGAGCCCCTTGTTGGGCTCCACACTCAGCGGGGAGTCTGCTTGAGATTCTCCCTCTCCCTCTGCCCACTACCCTTCTTTCTCATAATTAACAGAAGGAAAGGGAGGGAGGAAGGAAGGGTTTAGCATTGCCCCTGATGTGAATGTGTGCCCAACAAACAGTAATTGTTAATATCCACCATTATTCTCCCAAACAGCCAAGGAGAAAGTGTTTCCTTTGGTTGTGGCCATGGAGGGTGTGAATCCGAGGAGGACTGTGTTTACAGGGCTCTGCAGTGTGACAGTGGTGCATGGACTTGAGCTGAGTGCAGTGATTCTAGGGCGTGATGGGAACCAGTCTCCCGGGGAGCCATCTAGAGGCTAGCGGAGGGGAAGGAAGAGTAAAAGGTTATCTTCCAGCCAGGACCTGCTGCTTCTAACTAAAGGAGAAGCTCGTAAGTCTTATCCTTCACATCTCCTAACACTTCAGTGGAGACTAATGTGGGTAAGAGAATCTTGGTAACTTTCTCCTAAACAGAAAGAAGGCCTCTGCCTCTTCATTTTCTTATTCTGATTTTATAAGATTTTATAAGCACGTGTGCTGTAAATCAGCCCAAAAAAACTTAAACAGCCTTCTAGATAAGGATCTCTAAGAATTCTGAAAGTCATCTGTCTACATCTGTACCCTCCTTCCTGTCCTCACTCATGATTCACAGGATCATGATTTTTGTCTCTTTTTATTACTAATCTGAATTTTAAGCCCAAAGCCTGTCTCTGAAACACTTAAGCAATTGAGAGCTTGTTCGTTTTTTTCTAAAATTGCCTGGAAGAAACTGGTTGGCTTAAAATAGGAAACATTAAGAAATGACTTGAAAGTCCATATAATTGCCTAACTTCGTATTTTATTTAATCATTTTCAATACTCAGCAAATGCATCAGCCTTAGATGGGTTCAATTTGGAGTGAGAAATTCAATTTTTTCTCCTTTCTATAGGAATTTAGAGTTGATTTGCTGGCTGTTGGCCAGACTAAAAAGGAAGAGTCGAATGAATCAGCAGGCAAGTCCCCCATTCTGGGTTCTGTTTATTTGATGGTCAACATTTTCCTCTTTTTCTTATTGTTTCTTGGAAGAGATTCTCCACTGGATCTCTGAATCCTCTAGAGAAATGAACTGGCCATAAATCACATGCACATAAATCATCCTACACCCAGGGTCCCTTGGCCAGGAGACCCAAAGCAGCAGGTGAGCCTGGGAAGACACCGTACCCCAGGCTGGGGGCCTTGTGACCGTGTGTCAGTCAGTGAGGGAGCCAGACGCCAGGCACCTATGGTAGAGTGGGGCACCGGCTGGGTTCCCTCACTCCTCAGGGGTCTTCCTGGTCTTTTAAAAACAATATACATATGGATTATACATATATATAGTTATGCCTGAAGCACCAGGCTGATAAAAAACAATGTCAGCTCACAAAAAGAGATCCAAGAAGCTGGCAAAAAATTTCTTTTTTTTTTTTAAAGATTTTATTTATTTATTTGACAGAGAGAGAGATCACAAGTAGGCAGAGAGGCAGGCGGCGGGGGGGGGAAGCAGGCTCCCTGATGAGCAGAGAGCCCGATGTGGGGCCCAATCCCAGGCCCCTGAGATCATGGCCCGAACTGAAGGCAGAGGCTTCAACCCACTGAGCCACCAAGGTGCCCCTGGCAAATAATTTCTGATGAAACACCACTGTACCACTCTGGAAAACAGTATGAAGGTTCCTCAAAAAGTTGAAAATAGAGCTACCCTATAACCCAGCAGTCACACTACTGGGCATTTACCCTAAAGATACAAATGTAGTGACCTGAAGGGGCATGTGCACCCCAATGTTCATAGCAGCAATGTCCACAATAGCCAAACTATGGAAAGAACCTAGATGTCCATCAACAGAGGAGTGGATAAAGAAGGTGTGGTACACACACACACACACACACACACACACACACACACACACACTGGAATACTATGCAGCCATCAAAAAGGGAAATCTTGGCATTTGCAATGACGTGGATGGAACTAGAGGGTATTATGCTGAGTGAAATAAGTCAATCAGAGCTCTCTCTGATATGAGGAATTTGAGAGGCAGGGCACGGGGGCCATGGTGGGAAGGGAGGGAAAAATGAAACAAGGTGGGACCAGGGAAGGAGACAAACCATAAGAGACTCTTAATCTCAGGAAACAAACTGAGGGTTGCGGGAGGGCAGGGGGAAGGAGGGGGTAGGGTAGCTGGGTTATGAAGATTGGGGAAGGTATGTGCTAGGTGAGCGCTGTGCATTGTGTAAGACTGACGATTCACAGACCTGTCCCCCTGAAACAAATCATACATTATATGTTAATAAAAAGAAAACAAATACCATGGCAATCCTACAAAGAGATCAGTGGCAGCCTCTTTTCTCTGACCTCTTTAATAATTTCCTCAGTTTTTTTGTTTTGTTTTGTTTTTTGTTTTACTTGTAAAGGAAATAGTATTTACTGTGGGTAATTTGGATGCTATAAAAAGCCACAAAAAAGAAAATGAAAATCACTCATAATTCCATAACCTGAGGATGAACACTATTAACACTTGGTACCTGTTTCTCCAGTCTGCTTTTCTGACTTATCTTTATTGATATTTTATTAGATGTAAGTTGAAATCACAAAATACATGATGTTTGCAACCTCTATTTTTCTTTTAATGTGTTATATTTCCTGAATCTGGAAGTATTCTTCAAAAACATAATTTTAACACCATCCACAGTACTCACTCGCTATTAGAAAAGGTAGTGTAATCAGCATTCTTACCCAAAAGTCTCCCCTCAGTATCTCTGCAGTTTCCTTAGGCCAGCAGAAATTACTTTGTTCTTGTTGTTTCCTTTCCTACGACTGACTCTCCACACTCTCATGACAGCTCCTTAGAAATAAAGACTTGTTACTCTGTTGCTCAGACAAGGCAACATAGTAGATACTGTTAATACTTAATGAGTGAAGGCCATCTGAGTCATGGGAACTTAGTGGTTTCTTTCCAGAGGTGGGATTCCTGGCTCAGAGTGTATGCGTTCGCGGGGCTCGTTTGCCCACCAGTAATGCTGTGGTACATGTAATGCCCACTCTCACTGATCTGGATACAAGTGCCTGCCTCTGTGGACCCTTGCCAACACTGGGTGTTCTACGTCTTTTGGTCTCTAAACCTCTCAGTGAAAAAATGGCATTTTATTTCAATTGCTAGTAATCATGTGTTTGTTGGCCATTTATTTTTTAATGAAACTGGTTTTCCTGTCACTTGCAAAATATTACTCTTTTGTCTGTTTTGTGCTAGAAAAATCTTTTCTCCATTTTGTCATTTGCTTTTTAATACTGTAAATGATTTTTTTTGAAACATAAAAATTTAAAATCTCACCGGTCTACTTGATCAGTCTTTTCCTTGGATGTTTTGGCTTTTTTGTGTATGTTTATAAAGGCTGTGCCCAAGAACAGAGATTTTCTTTTTCTAGTTCCTTTATGATTTCTTACACCTAGATTTTTAATTCATGTGGATTTGGGGGGGGCAGGGATACCTGGTATTGATCTTGCTTCCCCCCCACCCCCCCGCCCCGTGCTAGTCAGTAGTTTCTCCAGCATATACCAAACAGTCCATTCTCTCCCCCACTTTTCAGATGCTACCTGTATCAACTGTTAAAATCTCATATAGTCTCAAATTTATTTCTGAGCTTTCTGTTTTGTTCCATTTATCTGCCTATTTTTGTACCAGCACCAAACCATTATATTGTATTTCTACACCTAATAGAGCAGACCTGCTGTCCTTATTCTTCCTCTGCAAAGTGTTCTTGGCTGTTTTTACCAATTTATTTTTCTAGGTCAGAGGTCAGCAAACTTTCTGAAAAGGACCGGATAGTAAATGCGACAGGCTCTGGAGGCCATTGTCACTGCTCCTCAGATGTCCTTCCATAGTACAAAGTAGACAGTAATAACCAAGGCTTTGCTCCAGCGAAACTCATTTATAAAACAGGCTGTGGGCTCATTGGTCCTTGAAGGCCTTAGTTTGCCAGCCCCTGTTCAAGATGAATTTTTGAATCATTTTGTCAAATCTTTCCATATTCTTACCTCCCTCACATATACACAAATAGCATTTGTGTGTGTGAGTCTATGTGTTTGTGAGTGTGTGTGTATACACACTCATAAATACTTCTCATGTATATATGTGTATATATTACATTTTATGTATATGGAAAGAAAGGAATTTGGTTAACATGACATCATACTTACAATGATATGGGAGAAATGTGACATCTTGATAAAATAGGGTCTTTCCATCAGACAGCATCAAGCATTTCTTTATGTTTAGCACCAAAATTGTATGGTTTCTTTCATAGAGTTCCTGCCAGTTTCTGGTTAACTTTAATCTGGGCATGGTTTTTCCCTGTAGTTGTCGCTGTGACTGGGACCTCTGTGGGGGATCCCATGCCTCCCATCCCTGCCACACCTGTTCTGTGATTCGCTAGAAGGATCACGGGACTCTGACACACTTGCACTCAGGGCTCAGCAAAGGGGAGACCCCATCAGGTCGGCTGGAGGGATCTGTGCACAGACAGGCTCCCCATTGGTTGGCCCAGGTTTCCCCCCCCTCCCCCCAACCAATGCAGCACCGTAATTCCTCTGTCTCCACCTCTAGCTCTCATATCACTTCCAGATAGTTTCCTTTCGGGTGTGCAGAATGTGTTTCGTAGTCATTGGGTTGCAAATGATGCCATGGAGGGTGACTCTGGGACAGCAGGCTGACTGCGCAGACCTCGGTCCCAGAATTAAATACCATAGGCTGAAGCCTTCCTTGGGAATGGTTTCTCTCCCTGCTTCTTTATTGTAACTCTTCTCTGTCATGAATCGTCAGAAGCGTTCATCTTGTTCAGCTCATTCAAATCAAAGAAGCCCCTTCATTGCCGCGTAAAGAATCTTGGAAAGCCTATGGACTCTGGGTAGTAAATCTCAAGTCCTTCTTAACACAGACTTAACATAACTTGTTGGAAGACGCTGGTTCTCTTTATACTTTGACCCTGCTTCTACCAAAAAGGGCTACAAGAAACAAAGCTGCTTCTGCAGCTGGGTTTGAACAATCAGTTTCCATACACACCGACTTGGCTGACCCAGGAGCACCCACATTCCATGCTGATTCTGTAACCTTCTCACCCTCTCGCAACTGCTATTTTTTCTCCAGGCCTCTGGCCTCCTAGAGGGTAAGGGGTGGCTGGAATTGTTTCATAACCCCGAAATTCATCCAGTAAATGGCACTCGCTGGCCTTCTATGAGTGAGTCACTTGGAATGTAAACAGAACGGAGTTCACTACTATAGCTCTGACCCTGATGTAAGTGACGTGTGGGAGCCTCCTTCCCAGGCTGTTTGGGCAGCAAAGAAATGAGCAGAGAGGATCTGAGCCCCGTTGACAGGAACTCCCAGAGGATCCAAGCTTCCAGGTCTGTTCCTGGTGCTTCCTGTATGGCAAGGCTTTGGAGAGGAGGGGCCAGCGGGCAAGGAAAGCCCCTTCCCACTCACAGGCTTGCTGGGGTCTGAATGAGAGCTGGCAAGTCTTTTAACCTTCCAAACCACCTTCTCCTGGCTTATCTCAGGATTCCCTTCATCTTTGCAGGCTTCACATCCCTTTGTCTCCCCCTATGATGCTTCTTGAACTGCTGGCTGGTTCTTTCAGTCTTCATACTTTAACAGGGACTGTCTTGGCTTCCTGCTGTTCCATTTCACACTCCCTGGGCCTTTTATTTATAATCCTCTTTGTATTTCAGATGTATTTCGTGCTGATAGCAGGCAGAAGTGCACGGCACCGTATGTAGAACTAGGCAGGGACCCAGCCCACTGAAGGACACAGCCAAGACCACATCCCATGAGTCACTTATGGACTTACAAGAACTTGAAGATGTAGGTTTAGTCATGAGTCGAAGGGGGCTGTGTTGCAACCTGGATGAGGTTTTCTCCCTAAACACAGGCCACCCTTCTCTCCTTTCCTACCACTTTGTTAATCTGGCCGTTTACCCATAGGCACTCAGGACATACCAATTAATTTTTATATTTGCCCCAACAAAACATAATTAGGAAGGTAAGGCAGCTCCAGAAACATTACATATCTGTTTCCTAAAATGCCCACGTTTCTCCCATCTTTCCCCCACTATTTCAAATTATCCAAACTACCTCCCTTGTCATTAAGCTGAATAATTGAGGAACACTCCAGATACAATCGTGAGGGTTCAGAGACTTTGCCGAGCTTATTCAGTAGCATTTAAACATTGGCTGTAAATAGTTCCTTGATTCTAGTGGGAGGTAGGAGAAAGAGTCTCCCTCCATTGGGTGTGTCCCCTACCAGTGGGGACGGTGTGAGCCTGGTGCCGGCTCCTGCCCATGACCCCTCCCTAACAGAATGTCCCTTGGATCTATTTCAGAGTTCCCTGAAAAGAAGAGGCAGCCGGGAAACATACAAAGAAAAGAAAACCTTTAACCAGGTAAGCAGAGGGACCCTTCTCATGTTATGTCTCCTCGAGGGGCGATCACCTCATTCTGAATTGTCTCAAAAGTGCTCATGTTGCCTTTAAAATATTCAAAGAAACATGACCTGCTCCAAAAATGGGGACTCACTCAAAACCTCCGTGGGGTGAAAATGTTCACTCTAACCCACCAGCTCCTTCATTTTGTTTCTCGTACCGAGAAGCTGGTGATTTCTTCAAGAAAGGCAAAAACAGACGGACTCTGCGAAGCATAATTTGGTGTAATTCAGGGCTCTCTGGTAGCACTCACAACTGGCGAAACATTTTCTGGCCTTAAGAGTCATTCACACAGTAAAACAGTACAGCTTGTGTGGTGTTGGGTGCCTTGTAAGGCAATGTTTTCGGTATTGGGTTTTTTTTTGTTTTTGTTTTTTTTAACGTGCAAGCCAAACAGTATCCCAGACTGTCCTAATTGAAGGTGCAGTGTTCTTGCCGGGGGGATGGTAACAGCATCGCCCTTTCTGTGTACATGGTGTGTGTTCTGCAGAAATGCCTGAACTCTTCTGAACACTTGCTTTCCTGGATTCCTTTCTTGTTCTGCCTTTTTTTTTTTCCAATTATCATATGGTTTTGCTTATTTGTGGAGCATAAGGAGTAACACAGAGGACATGGGGAAATGGAGAGGAGAAGGGAGTCGGGGGAAATCGGAGGGGGAGACGAACCATGAGAGACTGTGGACTCTGAGGAACTAATTGAGGGTTTTGGAGAGGGGGAGGGGGAGGTGTTGGGTGAGCCCAGGGGTGGGTGTTGTGGAGGGCACATATTGCATGGAGCATGGGGTATGTGCATACACAATGAACTCTGGAACACTGAAAAGAAATTTAAAAAATAAATAAAAATTAAAAAAATATGAATGCTACTGGCATTAGGTATTGGGAGAGAATAAAGGCAGGAGTGGGATGTCAGCTCCCTGAGCTCTTAGCACAAGTAGTAATTAGAGAGGTTCAAGAAATCTGGGTAACCGAGAGCTCTGCCGACCTGCCCATGAACTTCACCCTCGATCTGCTCTGTTGTGCCTTTAGCCAAACTCACTGATGCCCAGAACATCCTTCAAGGAGAACTGGGCCATGGGACAACAGGAATGCCCAAGATTAACATTTCTGCTCTGCCCTCGCTACTCTCCTCATCTCACTTTGCCATCCACTAATAATGGGGAAATTAAAATCCACAGTCCCGGGGCTGGGAGCTTGGACCCTCCTGGACGTCGAGTGTGTCTCAGCTTCCTGGCTCCTGAGGGGGGCAGATCTCCCTTAAGAGGGTGACCACCTCCCCGTTACGGACTGAGCCATATGGCGCTGCATTCCCTGGTGGGGGGGGGGGGTCCCTCGGGCTGAGAAACAGGTGCCACTGCTCTCCGAAGTGTCTTGAGAACTACTCCGGGCACCGGGAATGTGTTGAGTCCCCCTTCCGCCTGTGCTATCATTGAGAAAGGAGTATTCTGTCCAGCAGAGCGGTGGACCCGAGCGCCTTGGAAACTGCAGGTCTGCAACCAAAACTCAAAGGAAACCAGCACCCCGGCGCAAGGTAGGAACGCGAGGAGTCAGCGCTTGGGGTGCTGGCTAGACATCAGACTTGCAAGCCAAAGAATATATACCCAGAGCGATATATTTCTGCTGCTTGACAAGGCCTTTCCGGCTGCTGGTGGCGGTGGTGGCGGTGGTGGCAGTGGTGGTCCCGGTCCCATGTGTGTCCTCCCTTCCGTGCTGTGCTTGCCTTCTCTGCCTGTGGTGTGGAAAGTTTGACTGGACCATCTGCTTTCATACTGCATTCCTGGAGCTAGCTGATGATCTCTTGAAACCAGAGCTCGATATCCTTCAGCTTACGATTCAGCCTAGCCCCCTCCCCGGGAATTTTGGCAGGATTTTGGAAAGCGTGTGGTTGCCAGGTAAGATGGGGATCCAGCCTCTTGCTCCTCCCGCTGAGGCTGCGATTGCCCATCTCATGAGAAGGAGTGGCCCCCTGCCGCCAGAACAGACTGAGCCCAGCTCCCTGGGCCTCTTTTCTCCTGCCCCTCCTCCACCCCGCCCCCACCCCCACTCTTAGGGTTGCCACTGGCTCGCAGGCATAGCACCCAGCTCCAGCTGCCCGGACCAGTGTGAGCGAATCTGACCCTTTCGCTAAGAGCACACACTCCCTTGGCTCCAGAGATTGTCTTTTCTTTGGAAACCGGCTTTAGCATTGGTGGCAGGTCTGGTGTCGCGCATGGGTGTTGAGTAGACGTGACAGCATGCTTGAATCGCCTTAGAATTCCTGGTGTGTGTATAGTTTCTGCTTTTAAGGAACAAGAAGACTTTTTGGATACTTTATCAATCCTCAGGTAATCTATGAATTGGACTCTCCCTAGGGTGCGTCATAGAATCTTGCTTCTCAACAGACTGGGGTCTAGGTTCGGGAGAGCAGTTCTGGTTTTAGTCAGACTTGTGGGGAGTGGTGGGTGGGGGAGGGGGTTATGAGGTTTAGGGTTTCTAGAAATCAATGTGATGTGAGGACTCTCGGATTGCCTACTCTAAGCAGTTAGAGCTGAGCCTTTCTGAACCTTTGGGAAAGGCCGGGGTTCCACAGGCCTCTCAGAGATCCTACCGCCTTCCTCGGTTTCTCAGTTCAACTCGTGGGGGAAGATCCTCAGGGAAAATCACCTGAGACTCCCAGATCTTGGTCTGAGCTATGCAGATAATAGTGCCCCTTGTCCACCCATTTCCGGCCTGGCCTCTACCTACCAGGGCCTCAGGAGCTGCAGGTGTCCATGGACGGGGGAGCGGGGCATTGGTCCCAGCTGGGGGCCCTGCCCATTCCTGGGTCTGCCCAGGCTCAAGGTGGACAGATGGTGGTGTTCTCTTGGGGCTGGCGACATTCTCTTCCATGAAGTCAGCTGCGGTCCTCAGATACAGAGGTGGATTTCTGTGCTTCAAGGTGGAGACAGGATCATTTAGGAGATATTGGACTAAGGACACACACGGGCTCTCAAGTGGAATGTTGGGGCTGAGGGCAACGCCCTGTCTCCCATCCTAGGCTTTTCACCCCCAAGCTAATCCATTTACAAAGTGTTGACAGTCTGTCTCCCCTGGTATGTCTGTTTGCTTATTCAAACTCTGTCCCATCGTGTGAACGGCAGAACCCTCTCTGCATTTGGATGCATCGACTTCTTGCAGATCTGTGTTTACCAAATAACCAAACGTTTGCATTTGATCTGATTTTGAAAGTTTTAAGAAACTGGGGTCATTTAAAAGTAACGCGCCGGAAAGGTACATGGTGGATTCTCCGTATTCACTGAAAGAATGAACGAATCAACAAACAAGCATGCTTTTCCCTTAGTCTTAGGATTATATACGGTATGGCTTTCCTACCCACGTGGCACTGGCTCACAGTTGGCCTTAGATTTTTCCTTGAGGCTTCCCTGCCACATCATTTATTTTTTCCTTCCATGGGTTTGGGGTACAGGAGGAGGGATCGAGGTAGGGTAGAAGGAGGACAGTTGGGAGGCACCAAGGTGGGTATTTCTGTATCTTGCTACATAATGACGAGTGTGCAGCAAGGACGGGGCAGAGAATGAGCCCTGTTCTCTGAGGGCGAAACCTGCCTGTAACTCTGCTGGACCTTTTGAGCACAAGGATCTGAAAGTTCACTCTCCCCCAGAGGGTTGACTTGTTTGGGAGACTGGGTTTTTTTTTGTTGTTGTTTTTTAAAGATTTTATTTATTTATTAGACAGAGATCACAAGTAGGCAGAGAGGCAGGCAGAGAGAGAGGAGGAAGCAGGCTCCCCGCTGAGCAGAGAGCCCGATGGGGTCATAATCCCAGGCCTCTGGGATCATGACCTGAGCCGAAGACAGAGGCTTTAACCCACTGAGCCACCCAGGTGCCCCCCAGGAGACTGGTTTGATGCCTCTTCCTCCCCAAGGGTTGATGGGGCACAGGTACCATAGACCATGTTGTTGGGTCTCTCTGGGTGGTGGGGAAGCCTTTGCCAAAGTCTTTGCCCCCACAGCAGCCTTTGGAAACTTGTAGTAGCCAGAGAGCAATGAGTTCACGAAATCCGTCATTTCTCCCACTCATGAATGAGACCAGTGAAACATTTCTGCAGGCCCACATCACAGTTCCAATGGGTTCCAGGCATGGAGATCTGCCCCAGGAAGGTACAGTCAGATTTCCAAATGGTCCAGAACCTGCCTTCAGGACCTCAGCCATGCAAGTGTGGCTTTTTAGTGGCAGAGAGTCTGCTTTGGTGACCCTACAGAGTCCTGTAGTGATTCCAGTGAGAACCACGTCTCTGGTTTTGCAACACTTAACTCTGGCCTGGGGTTTCTGAGTTTCATTTCCTGCTGTGTTAGAGCAAGTAAAGGGAGTGGAACAGAAGCAGGGGGCTCTCACGTTGCCTGCCCTTGCCTGGTGAAAGGTTGGGGGTAACCCAGGTGTTAGGTCTGCGATAACAGTTCATCCTAACCGCAAGAGCGTGTACTTGCTCCACACCATGGCTTCCAAAAAGCCCCCTCCTGCCTGTCATCCCATGTCCTTGTCCTCCTGTCATCCTTGGGATATGCATGGGGTGGGGAGACTAGGGGAGGAGTAGAGGCAAATTGTCACACCTCAGGGTCTCAGCAAGCCAGTGCAGTGTCGGGCTCTGATAGGGACTCCCCATCCTGGTAACCCCTGTGGGCTGCTGGCTGCTTTAGATGGCGAGGTCCACACTGGAGGAAATGAATGGCAACACGTCAAGCTTGCTTCTGAAGCCTGTCTGCTACCCCAGGCTTAGTGAGAGTTCCGGCATCTCTCACCGGCGCTGGTGACTCGTCGGATGGACCCACACAGTAGCGAGGGACTGCCGTGTCACTAACAGGCACCGGGTCTCATTTCCTTCTACGTCCTCTGCCGTCGTCACCTGTATCATGGGTTCCACGTGCATGTTGTCCCCAAAAGAATTGTTTGGTTTCTTCGGTTTCTGAGACAAAGCCACAGGCCGTAGGCCTTTGCCGTGTCTGGTCCGTGAAGGCCTGGGCTCATGATGGCATTGTCTTGGCTCCTTTGACCTGTAACTCAACATGCTGATGGAAAGATCATTGTTTGTGTGTGTGTGTGTGTGTGTGTGTGTGTGTGCATGTGTGTGTGTTGGAGAGCGAGGTGCAAGGGAAATTAAAAAAAAAAAAAACACGGACATGTGGTATTTTCAAATAACCCTTCTCTTGGGCTGTTCTCTCCTGGCAGGATGACAGTACCGATCTGAAGTGCCAGCTTCAGTTTGCCAAAGAGGAAGGCTCCCTGATGCGTAAAAAGATGGCCAAGCTGGGGAGGGAGAAGGACGCGCTGGAACAGGAGCTCCAGAAGTACAAGGCCCTGTATGGAGACGTGGACAGCCCTCTGCCCACTGGGGAGGCGGGTGGGCCACCCAGCACCAGGGAGGCGGAGCTGAAGCTGAGGCTGAAGCTGGTGGAGGAGGAGGCCAACATCCTGGGCCGGAAGATCGTGGAGCTGGAGGTGGAGAACCGGGGCCTCAAGGCGGAGATGGAGGACCTGCGGGTCCAGTATGAGCGAGAGGGTTCAGGCCGGGACCACGTGGCGAGCATTCCTACCTCACCCTTTGGCGACTCCCTGGAGTCCTCCGCGGAGCTCCGCCGGCACCTGCAGTTCGTGGAGGAGGAAGCCGAGCTGCTCCGGAGGTCCATATCCGAGATTGAAGACCACAACCGGCAGCTGACGCATGAGCTGAGCAAGTTTAAGTTTGAGCCCCGGCCGGAGCCCGGGTGGCTGGCGGAGGGTGCGGGCAAGGGCGCGGGCAACGGGGCCCCTCTGCAGGAGGAGCTCAAGTCGGCGCGGCTGCAGATCAACGAGCTGAGCGGGAAGGTGCTGAAGCTGCAGTACGAGAACCGGGTGCTGCTGTCCAACGTGCAGCGCTACGACTTGGCCGCGCACCTGGGCCCGCGCGCCCCGAGCCCCCGGGATAGTGACGCCGACAGCGACCAGGGCAAGAAGGAGAGCGACGGGGAGGAGGGCCGCCAGCCCCAGCCCAAGCGGGAGGGCCCTATCGGTGGCGAGAGCGATTCGGAGGACATGTTCGAGAAGACGTCGGGCTTCGGCAGCGGCAAGCCATCGGAGGCGAGCGAGCCCTGCGCGGCCGAGCTCCTGCGGGCCAGGGAGGACACCGAGTGCTTGGCGAGCATAAAGCACGAGGCTGAGCGGCTGGAGCGGACCGTGGAGCGCCTCATCACGGACACCGCCGGCTTCGGCGACGATGCGGGGCTGCAGAGCAGTGGGGAGGCCTCGCCGGGGGCTGACGTCCAGGGGGCAGGGGAGACGGGCGAGGGGGGCAAGAAGGAGCCCCCGCTGCTGGGGACCATCAACTCGAGGATGAAGGCTTTTAGGAAGGAGCTGCAGGCCTTCCTGGAGCAGGTGAACCGGATCGGGGACGGCCTGCGGGAGCGCCTGGAAGGCCTGTCCCCCCTGCCCCACCTCACAGAGTCTTCCAGCTTTCTCTCCACTGTGACCTCCGTGTCCCGGGACTCCCCCGTCGGGAACCTGGGGAAGGAGCTGGTCCCGGACCTGCAGGTAAGGGGGCTCCTGGCTCCGCCTCCCTGCTCCGTTTTGCTCTTCCTCCTCCTCGCTGGCATTGCTGCACTTGAACTCATTCTGCTCACGGCTGCTTGGTTATGATTTCAAACCTGCATTGTACTAAAGCCTCAAGTGTCAACCAAACCCTTTCTATTGGTTGGGTTCTTTTTTTTTTTTTTTTTTTAAGTTTTCTTTTACTTCCTTGTTTCTTTTTCCTTTTCCTCTCTTTATTTTTTTTTTAACTGCGCCGCTGCTCTTGGCTTAGAGGCCCTCCCTCACGACACAAGGCTCACCCCAATGGAAGCGATAGGGATCGACGCAGTCCATCCTTTCTCTCTTTTTTTTTTTTTTTTTTTTTTTTTTTTTTTTTGGTGTCTCAAACGACTGGCCATCTCGATGAAGAAGCAGAGGAGTTTAAAACAAAGTACAAACTCATTTCACAGTCAGGATACTTAGCAGACTCGCTCAGGAGCAAGTGCGTCCCTACCTGGGTTGATGATGGCCAGAGGGGCCCCGAGCGGGTCCGAGAGGCCCTAGGCAGCCAGGCCCACCCGCTCCCACTGGAAGATGAGCCAGAGTGGGGAGACGAGCCGGCCCGGGAAAAGGATGGCGCTGACGGAGAAGGTCGTTGCCCTCCCCGAGCTGAGGGCGAGGGCGGAGTGGAGTGGCCTTCCAAGAACTGCTTTCCTATGCATCGCCCTTGGGTGCATGACCCAGCTGACACCTGGATTATGGCTTTTGCTGCTCGACCACAATCGAGGAAGGAGGAGCCTTGTTTCCGTATCCTTCGTGGGTAGTGTGCTTGCGGTCAAGTCTCTGATTCACGCATCCCCATTGCATGTGCCGTGTAACTGGTCTTCTGCCTTCCTCCCCCTCTGTGTCTCTTGTTTGCTCTGCAGATCTCTCAGATCGTTTTTGCTCATCCTCATTTTGGGTCTGTGCTCGTCCCTCTCGTGCGACGCTGTGTCCATTCATGCTTTTCCTCCTCCAGTGGTTTCCGTCATCTGCCTCACCCGTCTGTTTCCTTTAGCAACCTCCTCCCTGCTCCTCCCTACCCCCCCCCCCCCCCCGGCTCCTTCGTTGTTTATTGCAAATTAAAAACAAAACAAATCCGAATCCCTCCCATGCACCTGACAGTCCAAACTGAGAGGTCAGCTGGAGTGGCAGCCGGGGCAGGAGCACGGGGACGAGCCGGAGCCTCTGCATCGCCGGGCCGACGGGGACGCCGGGAGCTGCCGGCTGGGAGGCCAGAGCTGCTTCGGTCTTGAGGTCAGCGACCGCCTGGCCCCATCGGCCAGCAACCCCCGCCCTCCCACCCCTCCTTCGGCTGTGTGGTCGTGTGATGTTTCCTACCTGGGTCCAGGGCCCTTAAGGGACGTGGTGGGCGGGTGTGGAACCAGGCGGGAATCCCCGCGAAATCAAAATCCATTGCATGTGACTGGAATGGGAGGATCCACACAGGGTGAAGGCGGGCAGACCGCCAGCTCCTTTGTCCGACAAGTATCGTCCTGCTGTGGACACCTGGAAACTCAGCAAGGCCCAGGGGACTGATCTGTGAGTGTTCTGTAGCTTCGTGTCAAACAGGAAAGGAAACAGGCATGAATGCCAAGCACTGTCTTTGCTGGGCTGGAGGGAACTGTCCTTCCCCGTGTCTCATGTGGCCTGTCCTGTAGTTTCTGATGGCAGGACTCCAGCCAATGGGCAGAATCGGGGAGTACACTCCCGACCTGGGGGTTCTCTGTTGCCATAGCATCCTCTTGGCAACAAAACTCCCGACCCCCATCGAGGCTACCAAAGCTATTCCATCATATGAAACGGGGGTCGGCAGTCCTGTTGGTGGAAGCTCTTCTGGCAAGTAATTCCACCTGTGACAGAGAGACAGGTGTCCCCAAGGAATGAATTCCTCTCTCTGATGCTGCTCGTCAAGGCAGGTTAGTGCAGGGGTAGAGTACCATGTTCCACCCTAGACAAGGTCTGGCTGAAATTCTTAATTCATCAGTCCCAATAGGGGTGTTACTGCTCAGCTCCAACCAATCCTGGTGGCTCCCAGATGGCAGGGGCGACAAAGACAGGGGACTCACTCCTGGAAACACACTGAGCTCACTCAGCAAAAAAAGTCAGGCGTTTGACTAGGAAGTGATGCTCACCGAGGCACTTGGGGTAGAGCCACGTCCTTTCAGCTCAACCTGCGGCCAATGCTGGGATGAGCTGTGGGTCCCTTGGTCCCAGTTGGGCACATGGGACTGCTGGTTCATCCAGACCTGAGTTCCCAGATCTCCAGTGTGGGCTTTTCCTCTCTCCTGTGGGAGAGTACGTCACATCTCTACCCTCGTTGATTTGGGCACACAGTGACCTGAAAACTGCCCTCAAAGCTTATGTAAAAGCAAATGTGGATTTAGGGATTGGTGTGTCTTATAACCTGTGAAACTTCTACAGGAAACCCCGGCGATCAGCCTGTGCCCCACACAGGGGCTTCGTCTGAGAATGCTGGTTGCTTGGGCAGTAGCAAGCTCGAAGTTACGCACATTTCAAAAACCACTGAATGATTCGTTCCCAGGGAGACACATTTCCTAGTCTTCAGTGAATACCACACCCCTAGCTCTTTCTAGCAGGGAGGCCATGCTGTGCTGAAATCCACTCTTGCCCTGGGCTCGAGCCCAGCTCTGTTCATTACCAGCTCTGTTTCTCAAGCAGGTCTCAGCCTCTGTTTTCGCATCTGTGATATGGGAAGAAAAATACTGTCCTAGCTGCCTTCTGTGATTATATGTGGATGATTCTCAGAGCCGGGGAACTGTTGGCTGAGAAAGTAGCATGAACAGTGCTAAGTGCTGTGGGAAAGTAAAGTCTGACTAATAATAAGGAGGGGAAAGGTGTCCCGCCACTGAAGCCTGCCAGGTGGGAAGGGGTGTCACAGCTCCCCTAGTTCTGGAACCAGTTTTCTCTGCCCACTGTAGCCCTTTCTCATCTTCCCCTGGCTGCTTTCCGATCTGCACAGGCATGGCTCCGGCTGAACACGGCAGCCCCATTCTCCAGGATAACAGTTTTAGGCTAACTGCCGCTTCCCTCCCATATGTTCATCACTCAAGGTGTGTTACACGTCACCGTGTTTAGCTAAACGCTGATAAGCTGTTGTTTAACACTGAGGTGTTGATAAGTTTCTCCGTTGCCTGCCATATACACACATGGCATCGCGTACCTTAAGAAACCATTGACTTGGGAGAGAGAAACCTAGTTCATTCACTCAGATTAGGTGATACGGGAAAATAAACCTCCCTGAGAAGTAGATCAGCAGAGCTAGCCAGTGCCATGTGGTGACTTGGGATCACTGCACAGTATAGCTCAGAAGGGAATGTCAGATCTTCAGGCAAATTCCGCCTCTTCCGTGCATGAGAAAATGGAGGTCTGAGAGTGAGGCGTCTTGCCAGAAGCCCCTGGGGGATTGGTGAGAGAACTGGGTCTAGAATGGTCCCTTTAGGTCTGCTTCAGCCCTCTCCCCACCCTGCTGTGAGGAGCACAGCTCAGAAGAGCTCCGTCCACTCGAGGTCACTCAGGTGACTGGCAGCACACCAGCTTTCTTGCCATGCTGTGTCACCTCCTTTAAACATCTTCAGTTTCCTTTAATTTTATAGTTTGATGAGAAAGTTAAAAAGCTCATGGTGAAAGGCAAGTCCCAGAGAGCATCATTTCCTAGGAGGGGGCTAGCATCCATTGGGACTGAAACATCCTTTGTTCTGACATTTTTTATCCCTTAAGGCATTTCACACAGAAGACTCAATTATGTAGGCAAACACGTTCTATTTTAAAATATTTTTTTTAAAGATAAGACGTATTCTAGGACCACTTGAACAGCTCTGTAGTTTTTCCTTTTATGATAGAAGCCCAGCATAGACCCCTTGGAGGTCTTATAGGAGCTGCTCGGTCCCTGGGGTGGGTGTCCCCTGCTTAGTTTGGTCTTCCAGTATTACATGGGGCTTAAAGAATTGGACAATGAACATTGCTAGAGGCAGACCTCGTAAAAAGCCTTTTAATGAAAACATCTCCAGATCCGTTGCCCAAAACTTTCTAATGAAGCTGTCATGAAATGGTGCACGGAGCTCCCATCTGTTGAGCAGGGCAGCCCGACCTAGAAGTAGCTCCCGGTGGAGCCTCGTGCACACAGCCCGACACCCCAGAGCACCCTGTAACTGCAGAAAAGGTGAACTCGGACACTTTCATCCAGAATGGGCCCAAGACTGAAGTCAATGTACCTCGAGTAGTGTTCTTCCTTCTCTTACATTCCTTGAAATTACTAATTGTCTGTGCAAGCTGATTCATACTCTGCAAGTGTGAATTTCCTTTAGCTCTGCCCTGAGTTCTTTGGAGTGGGGAGCTGAAAGGACGCCTAGTCTCAAACAGCTTCAAAGAGGAAAAAAACTTTCTGTATTTGAGCGGAAGTTTTAACAAAGGATCAATTTCTCAAGTTCCATTTGTGAAATGCCTTCTCTGAAATCTGTGTAGATTTTCATGTTTGGGGTAAGAGGAGAGAAGGCGTATTCTTATTTTGGATGATTTGGGTGTTTGGGCTGGGTTAAACCACTACTCGCAGTACTAGCACCAGTAAGAGCAAGAACACCAAGAAGGAGAAAAGGAAAAACCACCTTCGAACAGGGTAGCATTTCAGGAGGTGATGTATCTGTGCTGCAGAAAGCCTGCCGCTTGGGACACACACTCATCTTAGGGAGGGAGGGGAATACCCACACCCAGCACTCTTAAAACAGGAAGAGGCAGAACAAGCTAAAGTCAGAAGGCACTAGAACCCACTAACCCATTAATGTAAGCACACCAAAATTAGCTCAGGGGCAAAAAAAAAAAAAAAAACAGACTTCAGAAGGACAGATATTTTTGGTGCTATTCATCTGAGTAGATGTTAGCTAGATGCTCCTGCCATGCACCAGATTTCTTCCCTGACTTTGCTCCCTGCAGCTCCTGACAAATCTGCTGAGAGATTCCAACTTGTTAAGAGAGAGCAGTGTGTAGAATACGTAGCTTGGAATGTGCGGGGCGCCTTAAAAATAGTTCTGAATGAGAAGTGGCCAAGCATGGGCCCTGGTCACATTTCAGATATAAATGATACCGAGCCCATACCCAGAGGATTGAATTTCTAGATCAGAAATCTCAAAGAGCTCTCTTCCCAAGCTCCTCCTTTGATCCCTTAATCAACGACATACATGAAGCATTTGGGACCCCTCATGCCCCAGCTGTGAAATACCAGCCGTGGTAAAATGATGTGGGGTTTTATGCCAAGTATGTGTACATGGGCGTTGACCTCCTCTATGACTTTTGGAAAAAGCAGTAACAAAACTGGCCAGAACAAAATGGAACTCACCAGAAAATGAAGTCCTGGGGATAGAGGTAGAATAGAGTCCTGTTATTTAAGGAGCATTGCTAGTAGCGACTATAATGAAAAGCACTCCTGTTTTTGCTTCAAGATAATGCAGGTGACTTCTTAAGCGTGGAAAGTGATCTATAAGCCACTTTCTCTGAAGAGGTCCAGAAATTCCCATGGTAAAGTGGTGTGGGACTCAGCCACCTGGGGAAAGCATGGGTGGTGGCATTCAGGACATTGCCAGGGAAGGTGGTTGTGACATCGAGCTCGCTACGTCTCCACAGCCTTGGGATCAAGTAAGGATGGTGTTTGTTGCAATAGACTGCCTTACGTAGAGAGAGGTCAAGGCGAATTTGATGTACAATCAGAATCTTAGGTAAGTGGGTCAAGGATGGCTTTTAGAATCAACCCTTTGGGAATTTGTTAATGAAGGGAAGTATTTATTTTCTAGAGGACATCTATGTGTCATGTGAACACTTGGTCCTAATGTATGTGGTTGGATGCAATTGTGTGGCAGTGGAATAATTCTGGACGGAAACTTGGACTGTAGCATGTTCGTATTTTGTTTTTTGTAACACTGGAGTGACGGCATCCCAGCTAGGAACACTGAACTTGCCTGAGGGGTTTTAAGATTCCGTCATCAAAAATGGACAGTAAAATAAAACTTGTAGCAGATGAGGAAGTTTCTGTTGTTGACCCATTTCCACGGGTGACAGGGAGCCACTATAGGTAAACCAGATGCCCCAGATGAACAACTTCGTAAGACTTCAAGGGTCCTTTTCATCTTCAAGGTGACCCTTTGAAGTTGGGGTTCTAATAGAGGGACACATTTTTTAATCAGTGCTTAGGTATGAGGCTCATATATTTGTTTAAAATAAAAAACAGTTTATCTACATTATTCATTAAGATTTAAGCCAAACTAACTTGGTTGGTTTCATGTATAGAAACTAAATTAACACATCTTTGGTTTTCTTGAAAGATAGGCTTAATTAGGATGCCTTTTTCTTTCTTTTTTAAAATTATTTTTATTTATTTATTTGACAGAGACACAGCGAGAGAGGGAACACAAGCAGGGGGAGTGGGAGAGGGAGAAGCAGGCTTCCCGTGGAGCAGGGAGCCTGATGTGGGGCTTGGTCCCAGGACCCTGGGACCATGACCTGAACCGAAGGCAGACACGTAACGACTGAGCCACCCAGGCACCCCTGGGATGCCCTTTTCAACATCTCTGCATATGGAGGATTCTTAGGCTAGTAGGAGATGTATCCAAATATGGAGGGGTTTTATATCTTAAATGTACAGAATAATGAGTAGCTAAAAAAAGTAAAGCTGGGAAGAAAGTAGCCTAAGGCACCTAAAGACACTTCTGTGCAAAGTGGGACGCCCCAGGAAGGCAGGGATTTGGGGCAGCTTTATGTACTCGTAAATCCTCAGTATAGTGCCGAGTACTATAGGTGCTCAATAAATACTTGTTGAATAAAGTGTCGCCTAATAGAAGATGTCTTTTTAAATAGGTAGCTGAATTCTCCCCAAATTTAGGAAAATCTTCAGGGGTTGGAATTGGTTTGAGAAGGGAACATCAGAGCAGCAGTGTCTGTGGCTTTTAGGAGCAGGTTAGGGGGAGAGTTGCCAGAATTGGGAACCCAGAGCCTTAGGCTTTAATAGCTGCATAGGAACAGGACATAGGGCCTTGGGCCCAACACAGGTGGAGAGAGCAATGACCCAGGGCCTCCAGGGGCTGCACACTGTGTAAGCCTCAGCTGGAGAGACGTCTGCCTGTTGGTAGAGGGAAGCTTGTCTACAGCATGAAGTCTCCCCCCACATTACCATACCCGACAGTCAGCCTCACCAGGATCAGACTTTGAACTGATGTCACCTGGTGGCCTAGGAGTCTCCAAGGGAAGGAGAATTGGTGTTCTGTCACTGGCTTCTGGGAACACAAAGCCATCCTGGAGGCCCATCCTCAACCCAGGTTACATACAAGATCATAGCTAATCCCCACCGAAGATGAGCTCACAGTGCAAAACCGCAAATACACAAGCCAAAAACATGCTCCTGGAGCAAGAGCCAGCTGATGGCCAACAGCAGGGTTCTACTCCCAGACATGTCTTCAGATTCTTCTAGAACATCAGAGATGACAAAGTAGGTGTGTTCACAACTACGAAAGGCAGGCAAACAGGAGAAAAGATTAAGTCATTACTGTAAAAGACTATACATACTAAAAAACAATAAAGTAGTTCTCTTAAAAATGAGAAACTAGTCATTGGCGTTAAGTTTAATGTGGGGAGAAATGCCTCTTTTCAGCGAGAACTGGAAGCCCAGCCTAGTAAATATAAAAGTCTATAGTAATCATCTCTAGTAATAAACAACTCCAAGAGGCATGATGGTCGTCAGTAGTTCCTGATTTCTTGAAAGTAGGTGAACTGAAATATCTAGCTTCCAGAAGTGTTACCCAAAAGTTGGCAAATCCCCAGTGTCTCTGATTTTCTGTCGTCATCCTTCTTCCTATAAACTCTTGATCATCCCTTGTGCTAAAGGAGGAGATCTGCACTTCCCTCCATTCCCCCTCCATTTTCTGTTCTTGGGGCATGATATTCGGTCCCAACAACCCAGGTCACATCCATTTAGGATGAGCGAACAGTATCCTCTGTGAGAAAGGACAGATTAGCTCATCAGAATGAACCAGTAGGTTCTATTTTTATTGCAACAATCCACTCTAGTTCCTGGATTTATGAACCCCGGCCTTCAAGCAGCATAAACCAAGTGGATAAAACGTCATGCTTTGATTTTAGTAATGCCTGAGAATCTTAAATATAACCGTTTCCGTTTCTTAAAAAATACACTTTACTTAAAACATAATAGCCCCTATTTCTCGATCATTGCCATTTGGATATAAAAGGCACAAAAGACAGGCTTTTACCAAAAGGTAGAGTTTACCAGTAAAGGGCATGAAAAAGGATTCCTTTAGCTATTTTTAATCCAAAATGTAATAAGTGGATCTTTGTGCAGTTCCTCTTAGGCAATGTGTGCAACTCAAAAGATGTTTCTGGTCCCCAAAGACACCCCACCCCACTTATCCCTGGTGCCCAGAGGAAACAAAGGCACTCTTGACGGGGCAGGAAAATCTCTGCTAGGAAAGCCTCGGAGCAAATGAATGCTGCAACCTGGAATGAACTCAGGCAGTGAATCTTAAAGACCAACTTGTATGAGCTGGTCATTGCCACCGCTGGCTCAGCCTGAGTGACAGGGACGGTGGTGGCCCACGTTCGGGCGACAGGCACCGCTAAGCACCTGTCTCCCAGGTGGGAGCTGAGGACGGCCGTGGTTGCCCGTCACAGACAACCCCAGGGCCCCGAGTTGCCGCTGAACTCACTCCACTGCTACAGCGCCTGCCCATGCTGTGTCGCTCCGTGTGTGTCCCTGGCTTGTGCAGATGTCTGTCCTGCGTCTTCCCGTCAGGCAGAGTTCTTGATTCCACTAAACCCCTTCCTTTATCCCACCGATCAGCTCAGGGGCCCCCCTGTTTTACCTGAACAGAGTGTATCGCTAGAGGAGCTGCAGGGTCAGCTTACGCGGGCGACCAGACTGCATCAAGAGGAGACAGAGAAATTTACAAACAAGATTCGGAAGGTAAATATGTAACACAATTTCAGCACAACCGGGGCTCTGAGCGAGGAGCCCCCTGGAGACAGGCGACAGGATGTATTTGAAAGAGCGTTGTCTGTCACTCGCAGGCTCCTGGACTCCTGGATCCGGTTGAGCTGCCCCGAGGACCTCTCACGGAGACAGCTGTCCGTCTTCCTCCTCTAAAACATGCTTTTCACTATTTATGTTGTGGTCTCAGGAAGTTCTTCCTAACATCTGACCTATGTAGCTGTAGCCAGCAAAGGAGACTCAAAGAGGGTCTTAACACACCTGGACAGGAAAGGGTGTCCATTACTTTCATAATCATGCAGATTTGTAAGCTTTCCCAATGTTAGGTAAATTTTCTGAGAGAAATACCAACGACTCACCCTCAATGGTTGTCTTCAGAAAACTGCTGTTGATTGAGCTGAGGCCTTATTAACTCTTCTCGCTTATCTTAGAATTACCTGTTACTGGCTAATTATCCATGATCTGTTAAATCCAGAGTTGTTAAATCCAGAATCCTTTAATTCCCAGAGTTGCTAGGAGAAGGGAGTCACAGACACGAGCACTCGTTTCCTAAATAATTTAAGTTTTTTTTTTCCTGCACCAAAAGTTACCCCTGGAAGTGAGTTTATCCCTGGAGATGCTAAGAGCAAAATAGCAGGGTCCCAGGTATGTGTAGTATTTGGGTTCAAAACAAAGGAGTGTATTGAAGACAAGACTTGCTCCCCTCCCCGCTCATCCTGCTCTTGTGCCCACCGGGAAGAGGACCCATGGTGGGACGCTGAGGGCTGCTGAGATGGGGAATTAAACCACCACTATTTTTGTGTTCTCCCAGCTTGAAGTGCAGTAAAGATCTGGTGTTATAACAGTGACCACACCAGTCTCTGTGCACAGCCGGGGTCTTCCCAGAGCTGCCTCTCCCTCTTCACCGGCATTAACACATAGGATGGTGTCGACCACAGGCAGCCATAGTCACAACCCCATGGGTTTTCGAGCACTAATCGAGTCCTTTAGGAAAGTAAAACAAAACTCAAAGCCTTGGTGTTTGGCCAAGAGGGAGTGTTAAATTGGGAGAGGACAGCTGATAACTACAAGGCTGGCGTTAGAATCCTTTTTCTCCCCCAGTCTGTGGAACAGAAAGCTTTCATTTAGCTACTATTGATATTACTTTTGTGCCCTTATCTGTGCAGTAAGATTCTATTCACACCCCCTTTGCTTAGTCATTACCGACATAATCATTGTTATTGCTTGGAAGAGCGCCTGTACCCATGTTGAAAAGCAGGAACTGAGCATAGAAATGGAAAACACTTCTTTTACAGCAATGCTTTATTTCCCTGAGTTACTTGTAGCCAATGAGAATGTGGAATCCTAAGTGTGGAAGGAGGTTCTCAGCGTACTTTCCTGTTTGCTCCCCACCATCTGTGGCAGAGGACCTTGCCTCCAGGACAACCCCTGCTCCCCCATCCACCCACTTCGCTTTCCCGCTCTCTGTGGGCCTTTCCATCAGCTTGCTTTCTCCTGTCTTCTGAGGGTGGTGCACACCAGAAGGCTTAGGAAACCAAGGAGAAGGGTTTCCACTTAACCCCCGCCCCCCGCTTCCAATTGCAGTGTGCCTTTTGCAGGCCCACAAACAGAGGGCAAAGGGAATCGGCATGGAAGTCCGCTGTGAGCCGTCCATCCAAGAAACGATTTTCCTGAAGTTTAGAGACCTCCAAAAACACCACGAGAGACTTGACAATGAGAACTGACGATAACACCTTGGTTTGAAATAGCGTTTGCTTCCGAATCAGAAAACCCTTGAGGTTTCCTAAATAGTACACCTCTCAAGGAGTTTCCTGGACTTTGGGGGAGTCTGTGTTTCTCATCCCAGGGGCAACTTGATCAAAACTTGGTTTGGTTTTGTGGCACATTGGAATAGCTGCTGTCACACTCATGTCTCTCTTTCCGTTCAAGATGGAGGAGGAGCACCTCTATGCCTTAAGGTGGAAAGAACTAGAAATGCACAGCCTGGCTTTGCAAAACACCCTCCATGAGCGAACCTGGAGCGACGAGAGGAATCTGATGCAGCAGGAGCTCCGGTCCTTGAAGCAGAACATTTTCCTGTTCTACGTCAAACTCCGGTGGCTGCTGAAGCATTGGAGGCAAGGGAAGCAGATGGAGGAGGAAGGCGAGGATTTCACTGAGGTACCCGCCCCCTGCAGCCCCCACGGAGAGATCATTTCTGCCCCCCCAAGTCCCCACAGAGAGTTCATTTTATTTGTGTCCGTTTTGTTCTTGACCCCCAGGCACGGCTGTCCCTCTACACCCCTACGCACAAAGTCACATTCTGTTACTTAGGATGATTTTATCAAGCCCAATCCAGGCACGGGAAATGCAACACGTCCAGTTCTATATTAGACCAAGAATTCTGTGCTGTCCCTTGGCCTCGTTGTCAGAGCCCTTGTCTCGAACTCCGCTGTGCGGCGAAGCTGTGGCCCATTTCTTCCCCTTGCTGACCTTTGAAGTCGTGCGCACTGTCACCCTGAGGTCCTGTTTGTCTCTTGAGAAACCTTGCTGGTTTGTCAGACTGAGTTCTGAATCTTTCTGTCTCCTCTCCGTTTTGGTTTTTGTTCCTAAATGCTAGAGCCAGTTCTGCCCATGCGGTTTGATAAGGGTCTCTGCTCTGCTCCAGATGGGTCTGAGTTTTGCCACCTCTGACATTTGTATACGTTCCCCCCCCCTCCGCTTCTGCCTGCACTCCCAGATTCATCACAGAAATAGCACAGAGTCATTTGCTTTCTGGTTGATTCTGAATGATTCAGTCCCTGTGGCCTTTAGCCCTGCGGGCTCCTTCGGGCCTTGCCTTCTGGCCACTGCCACAGGATGTGCACTGGGCAGCCACACCCCTGGCCACTGCCACGGGATGTGCACTGGGCAGCCACACCTCTGGCCACTGCCACGGGATGTGCACTGGGCAGCCACACCCCTGGCCACTGCCACGGGATGTGCACTGGGCAGCCACACCCCTGGCTCCTTTGTCTGCTGCTTCAGGGCCTCATGAATATTGGTTTCCTCTTAGCCCCCAAAGACTTTTCATCTGCTTTTCACTGTATGTAATTTTAAGTCATCCTAGGAAGGGGCAGATACCGTTGTTTCTTTCTTCGGGGAGGAAAGTCTTCCCAAATTAATTCAGCCTGCTTCCAGATAACCTTGACATTGAAAACCACCTTTGAGCAAAGCCTAGAAGTGGTTGTAAAGTTTACTGCTGATCAGTGCTTTGGAATTCCTCCTCCTCCAGCTTATAACACCGTACCTGTAATCAATAATAATTTATAAATAATAAAATAAGGTACAGTCAAATTTCCAATCTTTTCTGACCGATTGGGTACCCACAGTGTGCTGTTTACCTGAAGAAGGTGGCCAGTGAGTGAAATGGCCTAACTGAGCATGTTCAGGAAAGGGCTGAGAAGTCAAGACATGATAACCCATAAAGAGGAGAATTTCCCTGAAGCAATAAGCCAGGCTGCAAGCCAAGGGGTCGGGGTAGAGCTGTGACTGTTGTCTCCTGCTGTTTGCAGAGCGAGCATCCAGAGACCCTCCCCAGGCTCGGTGAGCTTGGAGTTCAGGGGGAGCCCAAGGGAGACAGCCCAGACCGAGATGACAACGGTCCAGGCTGTGGCTTTTCGATGGGAGAGCATTCTGCACACCCCGCGGTGCAAACTGGTGACCACGGATCGAGGCTGCAGCCTGCACACGGGGGACAGCTCCACAGGCAGGTGAGTACCCAGGTTCCAGCTCCTCATTTGACCCACACCTGGGAGAATAGACTCCTAGCCTACGTCTGGGTCATCTAACTTTATGTGCTGTGTTCCGGGGAGCGGAAAACTCTGAGCGCCTGTGGTGGCCTGTCACTGTGCTTGTGCTAGAAATCATATCATTAAGGCTTCATTTCAGCATCAGCCCATTGGTCCATTTGCCTTACACATGTCAATAAGGGGCATGGTAGGATCCGATCAATTGGAAGGGCCGGCCAACGTACCTGAGAAGGAGAAGGGGGAATTATAGAATGGTGTGTAGAAGGATCTGTGGCTTTAGAAAGGCTGACCATTCTTCCACGAAAGAGACGTTACCGGGGGCAGCGCCCTCCTCGGGGCCAGAGGAAGAAGGTACAGGGCTCTTTTTGTTGATGTTTGGCTGAATGAGCATCAGCGGCCTCATGAATTTGGCAACCTCATGCATAAGGAAGAAAGAAAAAGCATTTTTTTTTTTTAAATCCCAAACATGTATAAAATGTTTCAAGTTCTTTTTGGGCCACTTGAAAAAAAAATTTTTTTTGATGGCACTTAGAAAAACTGAAAAGCGTATATGGAGATGGGATTTCAGTGCATAATATGAAATCATTATGAATGTTGCCAAATGTCACATTTATTAATTATTAAGCAGATAGCCCCTGCTTAATCAGCCAAAAGATACTACTGATGCCACCCAGACTTTTTGCACTTCTCTACAAAACAGCAGCTGTGTCGGCTTTGGAGTGCTGAGAGACCCTGGGAAGTACCCAGTGTTAAAGCTTTCTTCCTCGCAGCCTTCCTGGTCTGAGTCTTTTCCGATCCTGTGTTGCTTCTTTGAGGGTTCTGCAGGGCACAGCCAGAAGCCCCAAGGCCTAGACCCTTGGCTCTGGCAGGAAGGGGCAGGTCCGGGTGGGCCCGAAGTGCACAGTGACCCGGAGTGGGGCTGTGTGGCTCCCGGACCACAGACATTTCTGGGCACGCCCTGTGTGCTGGACCCCACAGCTGCGGCTCCTCCCTCTGAGCCTCAGAGGGTCAAGTGGGAGAGGGTTGTCATCAGAACTCTGGCTCAGATCCAAATGAGAAAAATCGTGATGTCTGAGCGCAGGCCTCGGGGATGTGTGTCTTTCCCCAACCCCACTCCCCGCCGCCCCAGTCTGCTTTCTCTTCTTAGACAAATCAGATTTTCACAACTAAAGAGCTATTTTCTCTGCACGCCCATCCGCCCTTCATTTCCCCTGAATAATATGACTCAAGAAAGAGGTTGCACTTTCAAATGAATGTTTAATTACACTCATTAGGAAGTATGTCATTATGCCAGTGTCCCTGGGGAGTTCTTAACGCGTGGAGTGAGTTTTCCAGCAATGGCTCTAGTTAGGAAATACAACGCTACTTTGCAAATAATCCTCAGAAACCTACCGCTTTTACCATTTTTCAAAGAGATGTCAGGCAGTTCTATAAAGCATCTGTGATTAACTCAGAGAGCACCCAGTGACTGACTGCCACTTAGCCCTAAACCTGTCGTGTCTCAGGTCACGTGTTGGGTGTTTCCAGCCCATGCATCCAGACGCTTAGGAAAAGGGAAAAAAATGTAACACATCTGGTTTTCTAAACAGTTCTCATGGAAAATGTTACCCTGGGGGTGGAAAATAATGCAAAGTCAGTCAGCTGGAACCTCACATTCAGCATATTTTAACGTCATCTCTCTTCGCCCGCTTCTTCCAAAGCTGATTTTTTTCATTAGTCCCCTCAGAAGTGGCAGTGGGAGCCGTGAGTTTCCACTTTGTATGGTGTGCAGAAGAGGCAAATGGGGCGGGAGCAGGGGGGCAGCCTGCAGGACAGGGTGCGGACCGGCAGAATCCAGCTGGCCTTTCATGGCCCCGTCTGTCTACAGGAGTCAAGTGCATGAAGCCGTCCACCCGAGGACAGAAGATTAATGCGCTCTACTGTACAACAGCTGGTAGCCTGGGAGTGAACATTCTCCGTTAGCAGATATGCCTGCCCTTCTGTGGCACGGGTATTAGCTAGGCAGCCTGCCCGCAAGAGCAGGGACACGTGTCCCGGAGAGCCGCACCCTATTCAGCAACTCTGAGAACCTGCCAAGGTGATAAGCAGCACGGTGATGTGGCCTACCTTCTGTCCCAAGGCTAAACACGCTAGGCACCTAATTCCCCGGGCCTTGGACTTCCGCTGTGTGTCATAGTGAGCATTCTCACAGTTGAACACAGTGGATGGCAAAATGCATCATTGTCCAAAGAGGTAAAAAAAAAAAAGAAAAGAAAAAAGAAAAATGTGTGTGTATCAAGTCACCCTTGGGAATAGTTCATAAAAGATCATCAGGTTGGAAAATGTTCGGCTGTGTGAATGTTCCCCATCGACTGATTTTTAGTTACAGGACTAGTTGATCTGGCGGCCGCGACCCGATTGTCCTCAAGAACAGAAAGCACTTTCAGTTTGCCTGGCCTTCTGGAAGAGCTGGAAAATAGGCAAGAGCTTATTGTATCGCTCTCACTGAGCTCCGGGACGCTGGCCACGACATGAAGCTTTTGAGACCCACATAGGCATTTTATGCTTACTAGGAGTTCCCCAAATCAAGATTTTTAATGCAAGGCGACTAAGAGCCCCAGCATTATGGCCCCGTGGTTCCACTAGCTAATTGTCTGTGAATTGGATTAATTTATTCAAAGAGAAGTTACTTTTTCATCCAGGGAGGGGATATAATATTCTTTATTAAAGCAGCTAAGCATAAATATATAGAACCTAATTTAAAATTCACAGCAAGAGCTAATGAAATTATATTTCACATTAGTCTTCACCTACAGCTGCTCCCTGAAGATTCCCTCCTCAGGACCCACTTTAGAAATGACTAGCATCTGTTCCCCAGGACCTTTGTCACTCAACTCGTCCAGAACTCGTCTGGGGATCAGGGCCTTCAGAAGCCCCCCTCAGTAGAAGTCAGATTCTCTCTTGTAGACCAAGTGCCTTTGGCATCTTGGGCCTCCCAGTTGACTCACTTTGGTGCCCACCTTTTTTGCTTTGTCCAAGATGTGGAAACTTCCAGAAAGAGCACCTCTGCCAGACAAGGCCTGTACGTCAGAAACTGTGATCTGCTCTGACTTTTTTTTTTCTTTTTTCCCAATAAAGAAGCTCTCCTCTTGAGCCTGGATCACTTTTACCTTCAATTTTGTATGTACCATGATTCATTTTTCAGATTCTACAACTTTATAACCTCCCCTAAGAGACATGCAACTCTGTATAAGGAACCAGACTAGAGCTTATGATTATGAAACATTTTATGTTGGCGATGTGTTTTTGTCTGTTACTGTTACTGTGCAAATAGCACAGGCACAGGAGTGAAGAACCACAAGTACTAGAGGATACTCAGGAAAGGACTCTCCGGCCCCTGCCCTGCCTCCCAGCGTCAGCCACCATCAGCAGTAAACCCTAAACCTTGCTCATAAGTGATTTCTTCCCCTCTGGCCACTTGATTTTCATCACACCTGCCCTGGTTTTCTTGGAGCCTTTGGCTGATAACCTGTGTTATAACTTACTAAATGTATGTCCATCTTTCTTTCACAAGCCCACATCTATTCTTGGGAAGCTCTCTGAAAATTACAGTGACCTGCCCCGAGAAGCCCTTGTGGCCTGGATCACCGGGCATGTTCTCAGCCAAAGGACAGATGATTTAAAAAAAATTTTTTTTTAAGATTTTATTCATTTATTTATTTATTTGACAGGAAGAGAGATCACAAGTAGGCAGAGAGGCAGGCAGGGGGGCGGGGAAGAAGGCTCCCCACTGAGCAGAGAGCCCGATGTGGGTCTCAATCCCAGGACCCTGAGATCATGACCTGAGCCGAAGGCAGAGGCTTAACCCACTGAGCCACCCAGATGCCCCTGTGCATAAATGAATCTCTCATCTCTATAACCCTCTACCGGGGATTTTCATGGCCGGTCTTCAATGACTCATTCTCTTAACTGTGGGAGGATAGTCGTTTTAGAAAAGAATCTTAAAATTAATCTGAATGAAACAATGAAAGTAAAAATGACAAATGGCTTCTTTATTAAGATGTATATCCTTTCGGTCTGATCTCACAGTAAAGGACTTATCCTGGGACTCTTGCTGGTAGAGGAATTGAATAGGATATGAGGTCTCCCTCTTTATTAGTATGAAATAGGAACTACGCCTGTGTTGGGGGTCAGGGACAGCTACCATAGCATTCTAGAACTCCCTGCCTATGTCTGCTAGCCTAGATGAGCACAAAGTAGAGGCCGCCTGGCTCTCTGTGGGTCAGCCTATAGTGGCCGGTCAGTGCATCTGTTCCAACTTTCGATGAAACCCATCTCCCAAATTAAGGGCTCTGAGACAAGCAAAGTGGTTGATGGTAGTTTAGCTCTTTCATAGAATTATGAAACACCTTATCTTAGAAATCTTAGGCAAGAATGGTTTTATGAAGTAGTTGTCATTGCATCAGAAATATTTTGGTGTGTTCTCTTTCCCAGAAGCTTCCTTTTTACTTTCTATTAGTAATATTTATTGTATTTTGGGGTAGTAGTCTTATTGGCAGAAGCCCAACCTTGAACCTGTAATAACATTAGCACTTTATAGCACAGTCAAGCTCCTAATCCCAATGTTGGGATCATTGCAAGCCTTGCCAAAGAGAGATGAACTTGGAAGGGCCGAAATAAACTAAGCCTGCAGAAAAGGAAATGGTGGTGGCGATTTTATCCTGCTTCTATGCAAGAAAACCAGCCAGCTGATCTTGAAGAGGTTGAAAAATTGGTGGTTTTGATTGAAATTGACCTACACTTAACAGATCTATAAACTAAAAGGTTGCATAATTGGGCCCCTGGCATAGAAGTTTCAGAAAGTTCTGTAGCCAAGACGACTTTCACCCAAAGACCTCTAAATGGCCCAAAGAATCTTGATGCCGTACTTAACGTGATTAGGGTCGTCTTTTTACTGAAAGCATTGCCCAACAAGGGCCCCCACAGAGAAAAAATGTAAGACAAAGCATTCTTTCAGGATGGCTTACTAATACTATTTCCATTGATCTGCGGATGGAATTTGTTTCCAGAGATGAGGTGGCTTCTCTTAGGCAAAAATTTTTAAAAAACAAAAACAAAAACAAAACACAAAAGCCTGGGTAGCGTATAATGTCAGAATTTAGATATAGATAGGTTGGCTCCGTTTGTCCAGCCTCGGGTGGGACAGACCGGGAGTGCAGTCTGCGCTGTGCACCTCCTGCCCGGGAAAGCCCGGCAGTAGCTGCGTTTGCGCATGCTCTAGTTCCTCCACTGTCACCCAGGGAACGGGATGGTACGCGCCCAGGATTGATGTGAGAGGCCAATGAGATCCTGCCGGTGAGCAATCGGCACACCTGATTTAGCACCCCCTCTATCAGAGACAATTAGTATTACTTTTCATTACTGGGTTTTTGTACCTGAAGAGGTTTGAAGTATCCTGCCCATTTGGGTCTTCAGAAATTTTTATTTGGACATCAGTTCTTGATGTTGTACACCAATGGTGGAGAGAGCTAGTCTGGCTTCTTGCAGTGACACATGCTGCTCCTGGGTGATTATCACAAGTACAATAACATCCATTCCATGGACTCTCTTGCTCCCTTTGGCCACCTTCATCCCAGAGCAATTTTTGAACTCATTCCGTGGTGATCAATATTATACTGGTATAATAGCACATTATGATAATTATACTGACCCAACTGTGCATGAAAACGTTAAGGCTTAATTTTATTTAATCTGATATTTGCTAATGCCAGAAAATACTTATTTCCAGAAGAACCAAAATTTCAGTCTGCAAAAAGACTGTTCTGTGAATTCCTGCTTTCGAGGACCACGAATTCTGGTCCTCATCTTATCAGAGCCATTTGGTGTGGGGCTAAGAACCCCGCAGTCTGATGATACAAAGTAGGGTTTGTAGGGAGATATTGATTACATACAAGAATTGATTACATGGTTTTCTTTGTTTTCTTCAGTGAGAATTAAATGACTACACAGAGACTAGATCAAAATTAGTCCCATTACTTTATGCTTAAAATACTCTGACTTAAAAAGTAGTGATTTTTTAAGTTTAAAATCCAAAGATGAAAAGAGCGTATGATGGTGTGCCTGGGTGGCTCAGTCGTTTGAGCATCTGCCTTTGGCTCAGGTCATGACCCAAGGTCCTGGGATCAAGCCCCACATCGGGCTCCCTGCTCTGTGGGGGAGTCTACTTCTCTCTCTCCCTCTGCCTGCTGCTCCCCCTGCTTGTGCTCTCTCTTGCTCTCAAATAAATGAAATCTTTTTTTAGAAATAGCATATGAATCTACTATAAAACATAGTTTTTCTCAAATTCTGTACTCAAAAAGGTATGTATTTCTGAAAAGATTATTGCAACACTTCTGACTCACCTGCACTTACATAATTTTTAAAAACCTTTGGTGTAGAGTTGAAAGAAAGCATTCTGCATTTATTACAGTTGTATACGTATCCTGAGCACCTCTTTGAGTGTAGTGGTAATTTACTTACATTTTGGTTGGAAGGAACGTGTAGGATTTTTAGAAGGCTCTCTGGCTGCTGAGTCTTTCAGACGTTGCCTGGATTGTACTCTTACTGGTTTTAGTCTCAGAGCTATTCAAGTAAAAATTGACGGTCAAGGGGAGAAAAACCAAACAGCTATAAATGTTAACAAACAGGCCTTTCTACCCCCATCGAAAGTCTACTGCATCTAATATTAGAACTCCAGACAATTTACAGGGAAAACTGGGGCGTTTTCAGTAATAAAACTCATGTTAAGGAGTTTCTCTTTTCTAATTCAACTCTCTCTAAATCTAAACGTATAGATAGCCAGAGTATCTTAAATTCTTCCCAAAGGTGGCTGTCCATTTTCATCTCTGTGCATGTGTGTTTAAGGGATTAATGAGATGGTTTTAGAAGCATGACAGACTCTCCATGTGGTGGAGGAGAGCTGGGGGCTCCATCCTGCTGCCCTGGGCACAAGAGGCCTATCAAGCAGTGGGGGGGTCTCTCTGAGAGTAAGGGGCTCTGTGTCCCCAGAGTTGAAACAGTCTGACTCCAGCAGGACTGAGAGAGCTTTGATTCTACCTGCCTTGTACATGCACCCAGCAAGATGGCCCTGGGACCAGTCTGGGAGCTCAGGATGCACTTTTAGTGTTTTCTGTTGGATTAGAAGAGATGAGCCGATGGCGTTTTTACTATCCAAATATCATAATTGATTCAGTACTTAATTCACTTGGACCGGCCTTTCTGATACAATATCCATGCTGAAGCGTACAAAGACAGCAGTCATGGTTTTAAAATGTGCTTTCCAAGGGCAGGGTGAGTTTTAGGAAATAAAAAATCTTTTAAGTTAGGTGTAAGCAGATTAGTAATAAAAATCCCTTTTTCATTTATCAGACCTGTTTACATACTTCATTTGAGATGAGCATTGTATGGGCCGCTGGAAACGTGGTTGCGGGTCGGGTTTTGTCTGTCCCCATGCACTCACATTGGTGGTGGGGCGGCCCGGGGAGGCACAGGGAGAACAAGCAGGCGCATGATTACTGGTGATGTTGGCGCAGCCGAAAGGAGGGACACAGTGATTCTGTCTCAGAAGACCATGAGGAAGCCGTCATGCACAAGTTAAACATTTACATTTGACTTTGATTAAAGCTCAAAATGCCCTCCCTGCATGGCCATACTTATCCATCCAAGTCAGAGTATGACCACCCTATGTTTATAAGAGACACAGAGCCTTTATTTTTTCTCTTCTGGTTCAATGGCTGGTATTAAAATGACAACATATATAGGTGAGTGTTTTTATCTTGCCAGATCTGCATTCCCAACCTTCGCTGCGGATGTCTGAAATCACGCTGGGCTTCCTCGCAGCCCTGGCTTCCGGGCGCCCTGTGGCCTCCTGCAGCTTCTTCCCTTCTGCTTCTGGGTCCGGAGCACCAGCCCTGAGTGCGGGGTCTCCCTTCCTGTTCCACCAGGCCCTTAGCGGCCTCAGCTCTGGGAGCCTGACAGCTGGCAGCATAGGGACCCTAGGGCTCTGTCCCATGAGCTGTAGACTTACCACCTGTTCTGTACCCATTGCAATGGCCCCTTGGACGCAACTCAGCACCCCCTTGATGCCATGACCTAAAGAATACTTTTACATGGCAAAACCAACTCCATGTTCGCTCCCGCAGGTGGTGGAAAACCAGCAGCTGTTCGGGGCGCTCAGGAGTCTGCTGGAGGACCTGCGCGCTGAGCTGCGCGAGGACGAGCACGCACGGCGGCGGCTGCAGCAGCAGTACGCCAGCGACAAGGCCGCCTGGGACGTGGAGTGGGCCGCGCTCACGTGCCGCCTGGAACAGGTACCTGCCCGTGGGGGTCTCCTCTGCTCCCGCTGCGGGGCCTCTGCCATCTGGGCCAGATGGGGAGAAGACACAGTTCGACAAATCCGCAGTGACCGTAGACCAAAAAGCTAGGGCTCGGAGGGGAAAGCCGGGAACAGTTGCCTGCTCGCTCACTCTTTTTAAAATCCCCAGCTTCGGCGCACCTGGGTGGCTCAGCCGGTAGAGTATCTGACTCTCGATCTCAGCTCAGATCTTGATCACTGGGGTCATGAGTTCAAGCCCTGTCTTGGGCTCCATGCTGGGCGTGGAACCTGCTTAGGGAAAAAAAAAAAAAATCCCAGCCTTTTCAAGGGGCCTTCTTCTCCCTCCTATTCCCTCTCCCAAGTATGAAACACAGTCCCCGCAGAGCGCTTTTTGACAACAGCATTTATTTTTCCATTCTGTGTTGAACAAGGCTGTATTTAGCCCCATCAAGGGGTGGCCAACATGAAGTGATGATCGGAACACACAGCCATAGTTCAGACAGGCGCAAAGAAAACGCAGAGCATGGCCTAGTTATCTTTGAAAAAGGCAAATGTAGGGCACCTGGGTGGCTTAGTGGGTTAAGCCTCTGCCTTCGGCTCAGGTCATGATCTCAGGGTTCTGGGATCGAGCCCCGCATTGGGCTCTCTGCTCAGCGGAGATCCTGCTTCCCCCTCTCTACCGGTCTCTCTGCCTGCTTGTGATCTCCCTCTCTCTGTCAAATAAACAAATAAAAATTCTTAAAAAAAAAAAAAAGAAAGAAAAGAAAAAGGCAAATGTACATTCCTCTAGATTTCTCCAAATACTGAAAAGAGCTTGTAGATCTTCTACTATGAGCCTTAGAAGTCTGATTAGTATCTGGGTCCTTATTTCCCCTGGAGGAAAGGGAGGCCCAGAGGAAGTGGCTGGTCTCAGATCATGGAGCCTTTAGTGCTCGAGTAGAGAGAACGGGGTCTTACCTCCATCTTCCCAACCAAGCAGAGCCGCCTCAGAGATTTTAGACCACGGCCATATTTGTTAAGGTCAGACGTCACCAGAAACATTCTTTTCTAAGCGTTTTCTCCCTGGAAACCCTTAAAAGCAATATCACGTCCTGCCCCGGGTCCTCTTGTTCTGATTGTTTCTCCAGGTTTCTTCCAGCCCCTTGGTCACGATGGGAGGAAAAGTCTGCATCTTTGATCATCTACTTTCTAAGTCCTATTTTGAGGCATATCTTAAAGTAATTAAAATTTTATATGAATTGGCTAGGTCATGAAAGAAAAAAATATTGCCCAGAAAGGAGACATCTTCCAACTGGCCTTGATAAAAGATGAAAGAGCCTGTCATACAAAAGAAAACAGTGCTTCCCCCGCCCCCCGCCCGGCCTGGTACCCACAAGTTCAGTGGCATGGCCAGCTGGCCCAGGGGAGCCCTGGATTCAGGTTCACAGCCCCCAGTAGAGTGGAGACACTGCCTTCTCCACAGAGGAAGCAGCAAAGCAGGGCAAAAAGGAAGCATCAGGCCGGGCTGCTGGAGCCGCTGACCCAGATATGAATCCTGTCTCCTTCCTGGTGAGAGAGTCTTACTAGAGGCTCTGTTTATCTTAGTGCACAGCCTGAAGAGTCAGGAGTGGAGACAAAATGAGTAAGATGCTCTCTGGTGAGCTGCCTTTAAACCTATTTTAAAATATGTTGATGAGGGAGAAAGCTAAATATTTTCACAGATGTAAATGTAGCTGAAGAAAGGAGGCCTAATCTTTGATATGAGCCAATTTCAAAATATTTCATCTTTGTTTTAGAGAAACCTGGTGGCCACCCACACACATGCTACACATAAAGCCTCAGGGAGAATCACTAGACACTAGACACCAGGAAATAAAATTAGGACTTCCAACTTAGAAGCTAGGTGGTAATAGGTAAAGATTCATCTTCTGCCCAGATCATTTTAAGAAGTTTCTGAAACCGTTGCAGACCAAGAAACAATGAATGTGGGCTGAAGCTAATTTCTTTGTAATACTCCCATCTTTGCTCTTCTTCTACTTAAAAGCAAAATAGGAAAATTCTACCAAAAGTTAAGTATTTTATCTCCGTGGAGGTCATGTTGTGTCCCTGGCCGAATTGGCAATTCCATCAGTTCACTCCCAAGTCAGGCCTTGTTCTAGATGCCAAGGATCCAGCAACGGAGAAGACCTTTCTTAAAGGGGTTCTCAGTGCAGCGGGAGACCCAGACCAGGGCTGATTTATAATAGTGTGATCAGTGCCCCACCAGGCCTATACACAGTACTGTTAGGAAGTAGGGGATGTGTTGGCCATGCACCTCAACCTGAGGGTTCAGGGAGGGATTGTTTGTGAAAGTCCTGCTTAGAATGAGTCTCAGAAGATGAATACGAGTGGGTACATGGAAAAGGAGAGAAAGGATGTTTCAGAGGAAAAAAAGCATCATGAAAAAAGGAGTATCTTTGAGGACCTGCACCTGGTCAGGTATGAGGAAAAAGAAGAATGTGCCAAAGATTGAAACATTAATCCTGATTTTATCAAGGAAGTAAAGCATTTTGATTTACATTTTTTTTTAAAGATTTTATTTATTTATTTGTCAGAGAGAGAGAGAGAGAGCGAGAGTGAGCACAGGCAGATAGAGTGGCAGGCAGAGGCAGAGGGAGAATCAGGCTCCCTGCTGAGCAAGGAGCCCGATGTGGGACTCGATCCCAGGACCCTGGGATCATGACCTGAGCCGAAAGCAGCCGCTTAACCAACTGAGCCACCCAGGTGTCCCTTGATTTACATTTTTAAAACATTTTTCTGGCTTCAAGGAAAAGAATAGATTAGAACCCATTAGAATTGAATGGAGTAACATGGTCCGTAGGTAAATATCCAGCAGTCTGCTGAACTAGAATAGAAAAAGATGCATCCTTATGTTCACGGATCTTTCACTAAAACTGATCATGTTCTGTAGCAACAGTGTGTTCCCAACTCCCTCCTCCCATCCTCTGCTCTTGTTGTCATACCTTACTTCTATAAACAAACAATACACTACAACTGGTTTTGCTTTAGACACTCAGTAATACTTTAAAGCAAATTTAAAAATAGGGGAAAATGAGCTTGTATTTGTATTTCTTTTGTCATTTCCATTGTTCATTTTTTGTGTAGATAATAGTGTCTCTTAGTATCCTAATCCTTCTGCCTGAAAACTTCCATCATTTCTTGAAGTACAGGTCTGCTGGCAGTGATTTTTTAAAATTTGTTGAGAAAGTCCTTTTTTCCTTTATTTTTGAAAGATATTGTTGCTGACCATGTCAGTTTCCCCTTCAGCCATTCAAGGATGCCACTCCATTGTCCTCTGACTTGGATAGTTTCAGAGGAGAGGTGTGCTGTCATTCATGTCTGTGTGTCCTGTGTCTGTCTGCCTCTAAGGTTTCCTGTTTGGTTTTCAGCAGTTGGAATATGGTATGTCTAGATGGAAATTTTTTAGCTTATTTGTTTGTTTTGGTATTTGATCTCAAGGATGTTTAATGGATATTTATTGTAGATGGTCCATCCCTCATTTCCATGTGAGGGCTGAGGACTTAGGGACAGATATGGACCTGCCCTCAGAGAGCTCTATAGAAGGACAGGCAAGGTATGGTGGTAACTGAGGCAGGACATGGAGCTGAGAGGCAGACCACAGGAAGCTAAGTGGACTCACTGCTTTATGTTTTGTGTGACTCTCTATGTCAAATGTTCGTAATTAGGGCTTTAAAAATGAGAATTCCCCCCCCCCATGGGATTGGTCAAATCTTGGCTTAAACATGTTTCCAAGGATAATATGCAAATGTGGTGAGATTTTCCTCACCTGTTCATGTAAGATTTTCCAGGGATTAAGGTCTAAGTCCTTTCTCCTTGCCAGCTGGAAGAGAAGACTGAGAAGAACTTGGGAGAAGCAGGCTCTTTTACTGACAGCAAAGGAGCATTCAAAAAGGAGAGGGAGACGCACCAGAAGCTCCTTGCTGACAGTCATGGCCTGGTCATGGACCTGCGCTGGCAGATCCATCACAGCGAGAAGAACTGGAACCGGGAGAAGGTGGAACTTCTTGACCGTCTAGACAGAGACCGGCAGGAGTGGGAGCAGCAGAAGAAGGAGCTCCTGTGGAGAATAGAACAGGTAAAGGGAGTACTCTGGGACCAGTGAACAGGGAAGAGAGTACAGATAACTAAACTGAAATCAGAGCCCTTAGAGGGAAGAAAAAAAAAAATCAGGCTAATGTTTCATGGGTGTCTAGAGGAAGAAGAAAAAAAATCACAGAATTTCTAGCATTGGTGACTCACACTCAGCCCTTGCATTATACAGATCTTTTTATTGCTAAATTTGTAGGTAACTTCCTTGTGTGTGTGTATATATGTGTTATGTCTCTGGTCAGGGCTGGTGGGGGTGGGTAATATTCTGAAGGAATTTAAAGACTACACTTGAAACATGAGGTTATTTCAGGACTTCTAAGGTGATTCCTGCCAAAAAGCAAACTACCTTTTAAGTCTATCACTAAAGATGTGGTCACAGTGGCTGCTCCAACTTGAATGGAATTGCTGTCCATTAGGAAAGAAATTGCTGAATTAAGTTGAAAATGAGGCTGGTTGCACCTGTGATTATTGCTGAGCTGTGATTAGGGAGGACCACTGTCCGGGGATGGGGCTGGTAGCTCATTGTCTTCAGCTAAACAAACAATTCAAACACCCAGACAAATTCAGGGGGGGCCGGGGAGTTGTTTTTCTACCTCCCAGAGAGTCGTTCTCTGCGTTGCGTCAGACTCAGGACCATTTGCATAGTTTCTAGTCATGCCCGAGTGATGCACAGATTAAATATTAAACTGATGAAGTTTTAGACTTCTTCTGTGGCTGGATTTTTACATAGCATATATGGTTTTTGTTTTTGTTTTTGTTTTTTATTTCGGCCTGCCCCACTTATAAATTTATGAGACCTCAAGGAAATGAATTAATCAGTAAGAAACGGAGTTCAGGACAAATAACCTTATTACTCTCTTACAAATACCCATACCACCTGCATTGATGTGGGAGCCTTTTGAAAAATGTGCTCTCTTGTCCCCAGACGTGATACCTGCGTTATGCCGGTGCAATGGCCAAAGTTAGTTTCTGCATGCTGTCAGGGAGGGAGAGAAGGAGAATGGACTAAAAAAAAGCCAGGATTCTCTGGCTCAGAAAGTGTTGAGAAGGAGGCACACTGCGGATAGAATGGAGCAGACCTCCTTCCTAGATTTGATTACTCACCCAACTGAGTCACCATATTGGTCTTTGATGTGGCTCATTTCAGAATTCCCCAAAGTCTAGCAAAAGAAAGGTGGCCACTTCCTGTTTGGCCTAGAAATGCATCATTTGAGAAGAATCTTCTGTATTGAATCCCCTGTGTGCCTGTACTCTCCTGAACAGATCAGTGGTTAGGTGGAAATTGCAGGGGCAGAAATAGCACGTATTCTCACAAAGGGGTCACTGATTTATCACATCTAGCTTTGGTTAACCAGTGTCTCAGAAATGCCAGGCACCTTGTTATCAGGGAGGGTCCCCCTTGGCCTCCCCTCCAGGAGCCCTCACCGTGTTCATCCCTAATATGGCACAGTAAGGCCAACACAATCCCTGCCACAGCCCTTTTGGGGTCCCCTTTGCCTGTTAGCCTGTTAGCTGTGGTCTTGTCACAGCTTGGATATAATTTAAGCAAGTCTTTTAGGGTTTTTACTTTTGGGAATGAGGAATTCCTAGGAAAGGAAAAAGTAGTAGGACATCTGATGATAGTCAACTTTTGAGGAGTTAATGACCAGGGGAGGAGCAGTGGCCCCATTTTAAGACTGTATCTTGAAGGGTAAGATTGGGTGTGAGCTGAACCCCATTTCCGGTTCACATCTGTCTTCCGAGTCAGAACAACTGTGGTTCTGCCGAGCGGACAGCCTCAGAATGTGAGTCCTCAAGGTTGATGTCTCTGAGTATAAGGGATTCGAGACACGTGGGTTCCAGGCATTCATCTGTTCCTGAAATCTGTGTGGTGGATCCCGGCTTTGCACAATGATCTCACCACTGTTTTTAGAAGAAGATTTGCTGCCAGTGAATGACACTTCAGATATGCAGTTGTGGCTTTCAAAAATAAATCCAACCTTTTCCCCCAAATAGTCGGCATTTTAAAAGAAGATTTTATAAATCTTGGTGCCCAACCCCGAAAATTAAATGAAGCAGTTATAGTCATTCTCTGGAAAAGAAGAAATCGACCAAAGAGTGTGTGTGTGTGTGTAGATTTCGTTTATCATTCATTTAATTTTTAAGTCCACATTCCTTAGATAAATAAGAAATACAGGTGAACATTCTTCATAATATATGCTCTTGATATTTGACTACTTGGTGAGCCACGTAACCTTGACTGTGATAACCTAATACAGTTGGTAAAGGAAGTAACACTAAATCCATTTTCCACTTTCAGAACACATGCTTCATACTTGTCTGGTGTCATTAAATTCCTACATAATTTCTGCATTGCATGAGGCATTTCATATGACAGATGACTGTGGGAATGCAGTTAAGTTCACATAACACGTGTCATCTATCTTATCAGCAATCCTTGTCACAGTCCAGATTTGATTGGGCGATAGTTAACTTTTATGGAGTCACACTACATTTCTCCTTAGAATTAAGATCCCAGTTAACATGCAGATGATATAGGACTCGCCACTGTACTAAAGACCTAAAGGGAAAACCATGCGTCATTCTGGTCTCCTTCCAGAAACTTCCTTAAATCAACTACCTCTGTAGCCTGAAAGGCCTTTCTTTTAAAACCCATTCACAAAGTGACCTTTTTTTTTTGGACCAGTTCAGGTAAGGTGACACTGTGGAGGGCTTATTGTTTCCTGTATTATTTGAAATGCAAGTCTTTTCAGTTCTCTATTTGCATTAAAAGTTGTTCTAGTGCAGGATTCGAAGTACAGTGGGCACCGGTGGCTGGTTTGAAATGACTGTCCTAGGAAACCCTATCCTTTTAAGGACCCATTATTCTATTACAACATCCCAGAGGCATCTTAGCAGCAGATACCCTCCAGCTAAACCCATTCCAGTTCATTTTTAGGAAACCTAACACTGACCAGCTTTAGTGAGCATTGCTTCTGGCCGCCTGTGTTTATTTTTGAATTCCCCCTGTGCTGAGTTAGAATGTGCTCCTTCAAAGCCTCCTCCTTAGTCATTCTTTCCTCCTCTTCACACACACCCTCGGTGCACATTTACAGCTCCAAGTGTGATTCTTGCATTTTAATTCCTTGCCCAGAATAGCTTAGAGATGATCATATGTTAGAACTAAATTGCGTTGACATGCATTAGATGAACATAATAAAAAGCGTTCCCTTTTTGTTGTCGTTTTTTGTTTGTTGGTGTTGTAAAGAAAACATTTAGTATCTTTAAGAGAATTGGGAAAAACTGTGCCTTGGGGTGGGGGGGATGGGAAGAGATCAGAGGGGCCGTGCTGCTGAAACCCAGAGTGACTGGCTTGTTCCCTAATTCAACTCTGACCCCGCCTCAGACTCTAACATTGAAGCTCTGGCTGCTTGAATTTCCATCTTTCTCAGAAAATGAAGATAATTCACCATATCAGAAATTACTTAAATTGAGTAAAAGTCCTTTTAATAATGGAGATTACTTCACATGGCTTGGTTCCTGATTATGAACAGGCCATACTTACCTCCAGCTCCTAGATGAAGGCCACAGTTGGGACACAGAGGTGTAGTTTGTGAAAGAGTCTCAGTTAAAAAATAAATTAATCCTTCCGGGGGAGTTCTAGAACTTCCCGGCGCCATATCAGCCCTTGAGGACCCAACATCTCTCTTCTTTGAAAAATCCAGATGTCACTTCCGCCCTTCAGGTAACTTTCTTAGCCAGGAGAGCTTCCGCCATGGTGGGGTGTGTGACGTGTCACCCAGTAAAGACCATCGTGGAGATACCTGGGTGGAGGTCTCCTCAGCCCTACATTGTGCTTTGTGTGCACAGCTCGAAAGGAAGGCAGTAAGGAAAGCTCTGGAGAGTCTGGGGAGAAGTAGTCCATTACGGCTTCTCCAGGGAGGCAGCATCCGCCCAGCTCGCCATTTCCCTGCCTTTCGCTGTGATTTCACGTTGGCTTCCTTCCCCAGTTGCTCCACTTGGTTCCTTTTAGTGCCATAAATCAGCAAGGCGTGTCTGTGCACCCAGATCCCAGGGAGGTCAGTGCTGGTCTCACGGATGAAGAGTGAGCCCTGCTGGGCTCGCCTTGTGGGTGGCCCCTGCGCTCCTCCCCTCACAGCTGTGAGGTCCCCACTTTACAGATGAGGACACTGAGCTGGGGATCTCTGGGGACGTCTCTTCTGCCGGCCAGCCACAGAACAGTGGCTCCAACTCAGGCCTTCCTCACTTGAGGGGTGCCTGTGTGTTCCCCACTATTGCTTCCTGCCTTTCCCAAGTCAGGCAAACAACTACGGTTCTATAGGATGTGGCTTTTCCTTTTTCAGTCAGTCCAGATCTTTCCTTAACTTGATAGCTAAATTGTAATCCCCTCGAGCAAAGTTAGGAGTTGTTTTTGACACCCAGTGGTTACAACCCAATTCATCACTTGGGTTACGGATGGGACCCCTTCCAAATGATTTGGGAATAATAGTGTTAAAATGAGGAAACCCTGCTAGTTAGGACAATCAAATTTCCCCTCAGAAGTTTGCTATCACTGATGGTTTCCCAGTGAGTGTGCCTTAAGTTCTAAAGGTATAAAAAAGAGTTCTAAATATGTCATGTAACAATGTCAGTTTTTTAAAAATAAATGTATACCATTTCCATGAAATTGTATCGTATATGATATATACGTGTATATGATATATATGTGTGTGTGATATATATGTGTGTGTATATGATATATATATATATATGAAATGATACAACTTCATGGGAAATAGGCTCATGTGTGTGGTTAATGCATTTTCCAGGCTGGATAAAATTGTGATTTTTTTTTTTTAATAAAAGCATCTGTAATGTTGTGTTACTTTTGAAATTAAGGTCAGAACTTTAAGACCATTGACTTCTTACAGTCTTTCCGATGGACCCAAATGTAGTTCCAAACTGTGGTGAAGCAGTGGTCTAGGGAGACCAACAGACAGAAAAGTGAGGCTCATTGTTTTCATTTTTAAAACCCTCAAGTTGCAGAAAGAAAACAGTCCCCGGAGAAGTGGCAGTTTCCTCTGTGATCAAAAGGAAGGCAACATGCGCCCCTTTGCCCACCCGGGAAGTCCCCGAATGCCCCGTCCCTTGGGGGTGTGGCCCTGCACGGACACCGACTCCGCCCCGTTTGAAGACCGGCCGCTGTCCAAGCTGAAGGAATCGGACAGATGTTCAGCACGGGAAAACCTCTACTTGGACGCCTTGTCTCTGGATGACGAGCCAGAGGAGCCTCCAGCCCGAGGGCCCCAGCGGGAGTTCAGGAACTGCCTTCCCCAGGTCGGCCTGGGATTTGGGGTCCGGTTAACTGCTGCAGGACCAAGGGGTTGTCAGGAGAGCTGGCCATCTGGCCGGCAGGCTCGGGTTTTGCAAATTGCAGCCTCTGGGTTGAGTAGGCAGGAAACCCTCAGAGTGCCAAGATCTTTGCTTGGTGGTCCCGACCCCAAATTCCTAGGGCGAGCTGCATTCGCTTTCACCTTGCAAACATGTCTCGGGTTTGGAGACACTGGTCTCGCCCATGAACAGGTCCAGGAAAACACACAGAGATCTTTCATTCTGGGAAGTATAGGTCTGCAGCCTCTCTTTAAATCACCGCAGCCTTCTGATTCTTAACACTTACTGGTAACAGAAACAAATCTGTTCCAAAGAAGGTACCTCCCATTGGGAAATGCTAAGTGTCACTAAACAATGACGTGCTATAAATTCTTATTCTCTGCAAAGGGGGGAAAATCCAGCACTTAGAAACCGTGCGTAAATTAGATCAACAATGCAGTAAGCTCAACTCTGGGCTCAGATTTCCATGGCACAATGTCAGGTTTTTCTGGTTATGCCCTTTCTACAACTGGGTTTCTGTTTTTTTTTTTTTTTTTTTTTTTAAGATTTTATTTATTTATTCGAGAGAGAGCACAATGAGGGGAGAGGGAGAAGCAGGCTCCCTGCTGAGCCAGGAACCCGACATGGGGCTCGATCCCGGGATGCCGGGATCACGACCCAAACCAAAGGCAGACACTTAACCGACTGAGCCACCCAGGTGCCCTTCTGCAACTGGGTTTTAAAACCGGGTTGGATTTTAGGAATCATTACCTGTGAGTCAGTTTAACAGCTGCTGTACCTGTCACTTAACCTGTCCAAAGGCAGACTTCAAAGAGTTGGTGTCAAGTAGTGTTGAAATGGGGGCCAGTTAGACTTCGGTCTGGTGTCTGTGAGGTCAAATACCTTCTTGGCAGTGTGCGCCAGGTGGCATGACATCACCGGGATGCCATCCTGTTTGATCGGCTGGCAATTCCCATGGTGCAGCTGCACAGCAGAGAGGAAGCAAACCGGGGTTGGGAGTCCACAGCCCCATACTGAGCTGCCACAGAGCAGACGTCCTTGTAAGCTTGCCTCTGATTCCACATGGCAAAGCTCACAACAGAAGTGCTCAAGCCAGAGACTGTTGCATCACCTTTTACACTGAGGCTTAGACTGAGGGACATAGCTGCCACCTTCCTCTCTCCCGGGGGAGTTGGGCAGGGGGAGTGCGCATCTTCCCTTCTCCCACCTCCTCCTCCTCTCTCTCTCTCTCACACGAGCACACACACATTCAGATGTATTCGGGTCATGACAAAAGCCAGCTTTGAAGTTCACACAGGTAGCTTCCTTTATGGAAACCCAGGAGAGCACTTTCTTCACGACGAAGTATATAGCCAATTTTTCTCACTCACATGGGCTCCTCCCTGGACTGCCGGAGCTCCAACCCCTCATCACACTGTGGTTCTGGTTTTATTATTATACTTCAAAGGGCTGAGGGGCAGGAGCATTCCTAACCAAAACTTGGCCTCGGTGTACATTTTAAATGGGATTTTCCTGTGGCCAAAGCGCAAAAACAGATTACTTAGCACGTTGAAAGGGCCTGGCAACCATATTAACTGATTCAGATGATCTAATTTCTTCTTTGTAGGAAGAAGAAAATCACAAAGGAAATCTTCAAAGGTAAGTAAGACTGATGAAAACAGTAGTCGGCTACTGAAATTAAAACCTCTCTGTCTTAAAATTCTATCTTGGCACCAGAACCTGTGGTAACACTGTCTTGAGAATGACTTAAAGTAAGATTTCTGAGTACGTAGTTGCTTTATTATTATTGATTATTTGCCATAGAAAGGCCAGGGAGACGCAGTACTCTTGTGGGTGTTAGTGTCATGGTGAGAATAGTTACAATTGTGTATCGTGTGTATAAAGGAATGTTCTGTCTAGTGGTTTCTGAACAGTCCACAGAAACCCCTCACTTCTCATTTAGTCTGGAAAGACTCCCTCTTGATGTGCTCGGAGACATTTTATATACTGTGCATTTAAAGTTCTACCAGGAGAGTTAATTAAAATATTTCCTGTCCATAAACCTTAAAGTAAATACAAAGTGATTGATATTGGCAATGTTCATTATCATCCATTTTAGGTCATTTGTATGATAGGATATACCTGAAAAGACACATCTAAGCAAATTTGTTTATATTTAAACATTGAAAACACAACTGAGTGGAAAGATTTCCTGTACACAACTCCCCCCATCCCCACTCACATGCTTTTTCTTTATAGACGAACACATGCTATTTCCACCACAGGAAACTTATCCTCAGGGCAGTTCGCTGTTTCCAGATCTCCTCATCCCTGGTTTTCCTGTGAACTTCGGGGCCATGAATTACTGTCTCCTTCCCATTTTGCCTGGTATTGGGTTCATCCCAAACCATCCAAAACACCTATGGTGTATTTCTATCCTTCAGGCATTGTCTTGTCTGGTCATTCTCGGACAGTCCAGGGCCGCATTCAAGAGCCAGAGCCTGGTTTCAAATGCACATCTGCTCTCGTCAGCCATGAGTTAGGTAACCACCCTGTGCCTCAGTTTCCTCATCTGTAAACAAAAGGTGTTTCCACTTCTTCACAGCTTAAATGTGTTACTACACATAAAACAGAGTAGTGCCTGACACAGAGTAAATGGTCAACAAAATTTAGCTATCTTCACAGAACTCTTCACTTAGTAGCTCTTATTTTTTATCTTTTTTTTTAAGTTTATTTTTTTAATAATCTCTACACCCAATGTGGGGCTCGAACTCACAACCCCAAGATCAAGAGTCGTACACTCTACTGACTAAGACAGCCAGGCGCCCCCTATTTTTTATCTTACTGCTGCTATTAATTTCAAAAGTCATCCATACTTAGAAAAATTAATCCTAAATTAAAACTTAAATAACGCAATATCAGAAATATTAAAACTTACATTTCAGGGGTCCCTGGGTGACTCAGTTGGTTAAGCATCTGCCTTTGGCTTAGGTCAATGTTGGGCTCCCTCTCAGCAGGAAATCTCTTTCTCCCTCTCCCTCTGCCCCTCTGTCCACTTGTGTTCTGTCTCTCAAATAAATGAACAAAATCTTAAAAAAAAAAAAAGTACGTATCAAAATGTCTAAGCAAGAAAGTACACGTGTTGTCCTCACTATCCCCTTCTTCCTCTTGGTTCTATCAGTTTCCTGTCTTCCCCCCAATACCTTCTTCTGTGCGCCTTCATGCGCTGGCACGTTTCTAGTGTGTCCTGGTTTTGTATCTGTTTTGTTTTGGCCACTGCTAAGGCTTATGTGTTCCCTTTCTCTGCCTACATCACCTCTGTTCCATGAGATCCATCCAGGGCCTGGGAACGGAAAGGCCCCAGGCCGGTGCACTGGCTTAACTCTGAGGCTAGTTCCTCCGTGGGCAGAAACGAGGCTCAGACGAGCCATGTCCAAGAAATGTGGAAAGGATTGGGGTTTCAGTACCTACGGGGCATTTCCAGTCCCCAGTGAACGACGTTCTGAAGCTCATCATTTTTTTTTTTTTTAATTTTATTTCTTTAACAGAGAGAGCACAAGCAGGGTAGCAGCAGAGTGCGAGGGAGAAGCAGACTCCCCGCTGAGCAGGGAGCCTGATGCAGGGCTCGATCCCAGGACCCTGAGATCATGACCTGAGCCAAAGGCAGCTGCTTAACCACTGAGCCACCCAGGCACCTGAAGCTCATTATTAATTCAGCAACTCCCTGACTTGGCTAGAGGCAAGAAAAGAAAAATTGCACTTACTGGAAGGCTTCATATCTATGATAAATTGACCCATCCCTCCTATTTCTTTTTCTTTTCAGTGCTAGTTGTAGCCAGCTTGCTGTTCTTCATCGGCCCATGGGAGAGTTTGTAGATTATTTCTAACAACAACAAAAAATCACTAACTTTTGCCTCAAGTGAGAAATAACAAGATAGAAAGCCTACTGGTATCATTTGTAGCCTTCTGTCTATTACCCCAGGGTGGCAACCCAGGGTGAGGGCAAAGGTACCCAGGTCTTTGCCAGTTCTGTGAGCCAGTCCATGTGGTACACAGACCCCAGTTCTAGCCTCACCATCATTAATGGCTTCTGCAGTGGAGTGGCCCATGCACGCTCCTTCTGGGACCCGGTTATGCCGGTCTGAAACCCTAAGTATTTAAACTTCTGTTTGGGGTGCACAGATAGGAATATGTCCTATGAGAAAGTGGTCTCGTTACAGAGAGAGTGAGTCTGCATATGCCCCTGCCTCCACCCCGACAGGAGCGATTTCCTGCCAGAGGGTCCAGCGGGTTGACAAGCTGCTTAAGCGCTCCAGCAACCTCCTGTTTTAGCATTTTTGGAATCCCCAGCACCTCATATGGTGCCTGCCCTGGCCTATAGGAGGCAGTCGGGAAATTCATACCAACTAGAAATACATGGAACGAAAGCACTAATTATCCATGAATCTACATCCAAAACCATGTCCATCAGGCAGCACTTACCCAACACTGGCTGTGCCTTCAGCTCAGACCTCTTCACCCTCCCATGTGTTTGAGTGTCTGCAGGCATCTTCCTCTCATCCAAGAATACAGGAGGAGCAAGAACACAGCACAGGCTGGGCTGTACAGGAGGGAGCAGGTGGGGAGGGAAGACCTGAGCCCTGGTGGTGGATTTCAGCAGGGCAGGATGGAGTTTCTGTAGGAAGTCGTATTTGGAAATCACGTGCCCACCTGTCACACCTTCCACTTCCCTCCTTTGCTCCACATCTTCCCCTTGGCCTCTGGGGATGACCCTTAGTACAGTTGACCCCTGAACAACACGGATTGAACTACACGGGTCCACCTAGATGCGGATTTTTTCCCAGTAAATACGGTACAGTGCTGTAAATGTATTTTCTCTTCCTTGTGGTTCTCTTAATAACATTTTCTTTCATTAGCTTATTTTATTACAAGAATACAGTATTTAATACATACCCCAAAGTATGTGTTATATAAACTGCTTATCTTCTGGATAAAGCTTCTGCTCAACAGTAGACTATGAGTAGTTAAGTCTGGGGGGAGTCAGAAATTGTACGTGCATTTTCACCTACATGGGAGTGGGACCAGCTAACCCCCGTGATGTTCAAGGGTCAATGGTACTTCACCAGAAGTTCATCCAGCAGAGGATAAGGCCGGCGGATGAACAGGATGTCAGATTATACCTGTGATGTTGTGGTATTGACCCCCTTGGTGCACACCATTTGCGGGGTTTGGATCAGGACGGGGCTGTATTTCCGTCAGTAGCGTGAGCACCTGCCTCAGTGCCGGGGATTTGGAAACTCTTTTGGGTTAGGGATTGAAGGCACTCGTCAGCCAGGTGTCCTTCTTGCTTTGGAGCAACCACAGGCCAAAATGAAAGCATTCCAAAGTGGGTTTGGAGCTTAGCTCTGACCAGCGCCCAGAGCCCAGCCTCCTGCTCGTTCCGAGGTAGTTGAGGGCCGCCTGTATGAAATTCTGACTCCTACGAGGCTCCCGGAACAATTCCAGAGCCATGAAGAGTCCGTTGAACACGCACGGGGGCGGATCAGGAGCAGAGAACATCGAGCGGCTGGAAGGCGTCCGGGTGGTGGAGGCGGATGGAGACTGACGCACAGTGGGGCCGCGCGGGGGCGGGACGCACGAGCGGCGGGGTCAGGGGCGGGGGTGAGCACGCTTCTCGGCTGGCGGGCAGCTGACATCCTCTTCTCTCCCACTTTCCCCAGGGCTGTGTCTGTGTCCTCCATGTCTGAGTTCCAGCGTTTGATGGACGTCTCTCCCTTCCTGCCGGAGAAGGGCCTGCCGGCTGCCAACAGCAAAGAGGACGTCACCCCGCCCCTGTCTCCGGACGACCTGAAGTACATCGAGGAGTTCAACAGCAAGAGCTGGGAGGAGAGGCCCCCGGAGCCGTGGGCAGACAGGACCGAGGGGGGGCGGGCAGGGAATGAGGCCAGCGCGGAGCCTTTCCCCGACTCCTCCTGGTACCTCACCACGAGTGTCACCATGACCACGGACACCATGACCAGCCCAGAGCACTGCCAGAAGCAGCCCCTGCGGAGCCACGTGTGCGCGGAGCAGGCGGGGGTGCGGGTGCTGCACAGCCCGCCCGCCGTCCGCAGGATGGACAACATCGTGTTGGCCGGGGGTGAGGGCAAGGGCCGGTCAGAGCCCGAGTGCCCATTTCCCACGAGCAGACCCAGGGGGGGCGCTGGAGACGCAAAGGGGGGTCCCTCAGAACACGTGCTTAGCAGGTGGCCTTGTGCCCCCTCCAGACCCCCCCGGGACTATGTGGAGGGAGGACTGCACCCCCTGGAAAGCTCCCTCTGCACCCCTCTGGGGTTCGCCTCCCCACTACACAGTCTGCAGATGTCCAAGAACATGAGTGATGACATGAAGGAGGTGGCCTTCTCCGTCAGGAACGCCATATGCTCCGGTCCCACCAAGCCTCCTGTCAAGGACATGGCCTGCCAGACCAATGGGTCCCGGACAACAGGGACACAGACCGTGCAGACCATCAACATTGGCCTGCAGACCGAAGCCCTGCGTGGCAGCACCATCACCAGCAGCCCCCATAAGTGTCTCACACCAAAGGCAGGGGGTAGTGCCACGCCCGCGTCATCTCCTTCCCGTGGCCTTAGGAGCAGGCAGGTGGCCCCCGCCATCGAGAAGGTGCAGGCCAAGTTTGAACGCACATGCTGCTCCCCCAAGTACGGGTCTCCCAAGCTGCAGAGGAAGCCCCTCCCCAAAGCTGAGCAGCCAAATAGCAGGACCTCCCTGGGGCTAGCCCCAAAGGGGTGCAGCGAGTCAGCCTGGGCCCGCTCCACCACCACAAGAGAGAGCCCCGTGCACACCGCCATCAACGATGGCCTCTCCAGCCTCTTCAACATCATCGACCACAGCCCCGTGGTGCAGGACCCCTTCCAGAAGGGGACACGGGCCGGGAGTCGGTCTCGCTCAGCAGAACCTCGGCCAGACCTGGGCCCAGGCCAGGAAACAGGCCCCAGTTCCCGAGGACGGTCCCCCAGCCCCATCGGGGCTGGCTCAGAGACGTGGAGGGAGGAAGGGGGAGAGGGCACGCCCTTGAGGCAGGACTTATCCGCTCCCCCTGGTTACACACTCGCTGAGAACGTAGCCCGGATCCTCAACAAGAAGCTGTTGGAGCATGCCTTAAAGGAGGAGAGGAGGCACGCCCCCCACGGGCCCCCAAGTCTTAATAGTGACAACCACATGGGAGAAAGAGTCAAAGCTGAACCAGGGTCCATCGAGGTAATAAGGCTGAGTATTCCAACCCTCACCCCACCAGCTCTTCTGTTTAAATGCTCAGAAAAGATGTGTAAACCTGGGGTTTTGTTAGGTCATCTGATTTCAAGAATCCTTATCCGTAATGGGTTCTTGTGAGCTGGAAGATGCAGGAGTTATGGGAGAATTGGATAGGCAGAAACACAAGCCCTGGCTTACTCCTAAAGAAAAGTCCATGTTCTTGTCCTCAGTGATCTTTTCTTGAAGATGTAGCTCAGGGTTTGACTTAGGTTCTCTGGTCTAGGTGATTGATGCTCGTCTATCTGGGCCTTTCACTTGGGGTTATAATTTGTCCTCTTTCTGTGTGAATTTGTGTCCTAGAAATGTGCATGTGTGTGAGGTGTGTTGGAGTCACATCAGGGCTGTCTGAGTGCTCCAGATCTTTATCCGGGACAACACAAGAGGTGTACCAGAGAGGCTGATAACGTGGAACATCCCAGGAGGTCTGGACTCCAGTGCTGGCTTCAGTACAGAATAGCAGTCCTCTGTCTCCCTGGCCATAAAACTGGGTGAGGCAGATGGATAAGATCAAAAATCCTGCCTTCCTACTATGTGATGATTACTGTTATCCCCCTTATGTCTTTCATATGACCATCACACCATATACGACCACCCATCCCAGCACTTATGATTATTATGCAATTATTATTACATTCCCCTTAACATTATTCACCGATGGGCTGGCCTTGAATTTTGATCTCACGTGTTTCTTCGCGCAGTATGTCCACACCACACCATTTTAAGAACAGTCCGCATTTCCACTTCAAGAGTGAGTGAAACAAAACAAAGGCTGACGGTTTTCCTGGGACCGGACGCGTAGGGGCTGCGGGCCTGGTGTGGTGGGGCGGCGCACGGTCCCCGCTTCCATCAGACACTGTTGGGTTGGGGATCCCGCGTGCAGACTGGAGGGTGAGGCCCGCTCACCACTAGCCCAGATGGACAGACTCCAGCCCCGTGGAGTCCAGATACCCATCACCATTCTCCAGGCAGCTCCTGGAGATGGCAAGGGTCAGAGAAGAGAGACATACTCCCCGGGCTGTGGCCCTGCTCTCCCGCCATGGCCCAGGCAGCCCTGGCTTCCCAAGTTGGGAGACGAGGCAGGCGTGTTTCCACATTTTCCTAGTGCGGGGCAGGGTGAGGGGTGGTGCGGAATCGGTGGCTCCCAGTGGAACCCACCCAGGAACAGTCAACTCAAAATGTAGAGTTTAAACCATGTGGCATTGCCAGTGGCCTACAGAAATGGCAGTGGCCATTTCTTTCAACATAATGATAGTATACTGGCCACGTTTGGAACATAGGTGTCTTTGTGATAAAGCTGCTTAGTACGCTGAGAAGAACAAATACCATGGTTGAGTGTTCTCCGGCGACAAATGGTGTCTTCTGTGGGCTTCTGTTACCCCATCCCTCCAGGGGCCTGAGGTCAGTGACTTTCCTACCACAAAGGGCTTATTTAGGTGGATACCCTAACCTTCTTAAGGCTCTGGAAGAATCCAGTGAAATGAGGGCTCGGTCCCAAAACATTACCTGGCTGTGCCTGCAGTTAATTCCATTAATATTAGAAACTAAAGAGAAATTAATGTTTAGGAACCAAAAAGGGCTCTGAGTTACAGTGACCACTCCAGGCAATCTGTGATAGTAGAAAGACAACCACTTCATGTAAATCACAACCTCGAGGCATGAAAATGGTTTTATCAGGACTGAACTGTGCCTATTCCCCTACCAGTCAGGGCCTCTGTAGAATGTCTGTTTTAGATTTTCTTCTCACTGGGTGTGCTTGCTACCAAAGAGATGATTGGCCAAGCTCGGGGATTCAGAACCTGCGCAGAGTGCCCAGTGACAGAGATTAGATGTTGTGGACTCTCTTTTCCTTTTCTGTTGGAATTTTGCTGGCTCTCGATTCCACTGGAGTTCCTCCTTGTCTAAACTGACTTCCTGTATTAGGCCCATTGGAAACCCTTTCCCATCACTCCATAAATTATGTAGTAAGTAGTTCTGGGTTTTCATTCCAGAATCACCAGGACTAATGCTGATTATCCAGCCTGCCCCGAGCGCCCGGCTGCGGGCCCTTCCCTGAACACGTGCTCGGATGCCCGATCAGGGGACCTCCCTGGCGGGGGTGGGGCACAACGGGAAATCTCCCTTGTCTTTTCTTGCTCCCCCGGCCCCCATGGTTATATTTATCCTCTTTTTCTCTTGAAGCTGTAGTACCAGCTCTGCCCTGCAGAGAAGCTAAGAGGAGAGTTGTGGTGTGAAAGAAGAGAATAATCTGGAAATGCAGTGCTATTCTTCCCTCCTGTGTCTAGTGGACAGTGTGAAGGGAACTTCTCAGTGAGAGCAGTGGCCACGTGATCGTTGCAACTAAAACAGACCATTTAATCCTCTGTTTCAAATACAGTAGTCATGTGGCTTCTATCCCTATGTGTGCCAAAGGGTTTCTGAAAAGTGAAACGCCAAAGGGCAAATCAGGGAGGAACAGAAAGCAGAAGGGAGAGGTCTGTTGCTGTTCTGTCGTGAGGGTCCCTCTGTGCGCTGGACCACCCGGACCCAGGCAGAGAGAGGCCTGCGTACCTGCGCGTGCACCTGCCCGCTTCTGTGGGCCTCACGTCTCTCCTGATAGCTGTCCCTGGAGCTGCCACCAGACTTGTTGACTTTAAACCTTTACTGTTCTTCTTTTTTTAAAAACTACTTTCCAACCTACTTGCTTTTCTTTTCTTTCTCTGTCTGTTCTGTCCAGAACCAAACTGTCTTACTAACTGCCCCCTGGGGACTCTAGCCCTGCCTGCCTCACGCCGTAAGTGCTTTCTACCTTCTTCGCACACCGTCTGGAAAGGTCCTCTGTGTAATTCGGGGTTGGTATCTGACACTCAGAAATGAGGCTGAATCATGCCAGGTGGATCTGCCCTGTCCAGAGAGACCGCCGCCAGCCTGCCCTGGCCTGGAGTCCATCTTCAGGAGCCAGTCGGCAGGCGTAGACATCCCCAGTTGCTCCCTGGAGTAGCGAGTGCTCACTGTGAAGAAATTCTGCTAACGTTTCCGCTCTCTGCTTTCAGAGGGGCAAAGGGATATTGGCCGGAAGAGGGGACTGTGTCGGGCACAGAGGGCTGGCCTGTGGGGGTCTGTGAGCCCAGCGTTTTCCCAGTCGGCCTGTACCTGCTCGCTGGTATTCTAAGGCACATACACACCGCCAGATGCTCTAATGAGCTGTGACCATAATGCGATGAGGCTTTTCTCTCTTTCAACAACCACACCAGAAGGAATAAATCCAAATGTATCTTGTCCTTCCAGGTGATCACCATAGGTGACCTAGTAAGCACTCATTAAATATTTGTTGGGATGAATCAACAACAAAACCATCCCTTGTTCCAAAAAATAGCCTCACGATTGTCATCTGAGCCTGAATTGAGGCATGGGAAAAAATCCCATCTTAGCTTTGATCAAGAATTGGTCACCCACCCACCTCACCCATAGGTCTTAACTCAAGAGTGCTAAATACAAAAATGCGGTTGGCTCTCAAAGATGAAGGAGGTGCTCCCAAGATAAAATGGCCACACAGCCCTATGCAGTAGCCTCTCAGGGAAGGACAAGATCATTTGCTTGTCTATGCTGGTGTGTTACTAAAGAGAAAGTTCATGCTTGAACCCATGGTCCCCTACTTCTTATTAGGGGTTCACACGGTCTAATCAAAAAGCCCGTTCTGGTCCAGCATTGACCAGGTGGAAAAGGGCTGTTGTGGAGTCAGGGAAAAAAAAAACTGTGGTAGTAGCCATCCCCATTTTCAACATACCTGCCACACATGTAACACACATCACACACTCCTACACAGCACATGCAGCACACGACACACCAGATGACACAAAGCACACACATGCCACATGCCCTCAGACACGGCACATACAACGCAGCACTCATACCCAACATGATCCCACACATACACTACACAACACACACAAAATATAAACAGAACACAACATGCAAATCTTAATACCAGGAGCAGAGACAGAAAAAGACAAAGCAGTGGCAGGTTTCCCAAGCCACGCAACACCGGCACATGTGCACCCGCGGGCTGAGGTGAGGGGAGGACAGCTCCCCCACTTTGAACCCCCTCAATGTGCATCTCAGCTATTTCAGGCTGGGCTTCGTGGGCGAGGTCTTCCTGGTTGTCATGGTTCCCATCAGCCGAGTGCTTTGCTAATCCAGGCTTCCCCATCCTCTGCTAGGACGCAGAGTCACAAAGAGGCAGGAGATGTTTAAGAGTCATCTCCAGTGTTAAAGCCGTTTTCCACTGGGCCCACGGGGGAGGCGGGAACCACCTCACTCCATCACTCTTCCAGAAGGACCATGCCGTACTCCGCCTTCCACCCTCCCTCCTCCTCCCATTGCTCATCGACATAGCTCACTGTCTCTTCTCTGCTGTCACTCCCTGCTCCGCAGACCAAACCGTCCTCATCCTGGCCTCTGCACTTGCTTGTCCCATCTCTGTTGGTCTTCTGCCACCCTTCCTGACAGGCTCTGAGCGCCTGTGCTCTCTGTCATTCTTCATCACAATGGCTTACCATCTCAGCTTTTTCTCTTTTGAGTGTCACTTGGGGTGGGGGTGGGTTCTGCCCCCCCCCCCGGGAACTCACCGTTTCCTCATGCCCCCACCGCTCTCTTCTGGGCACCGGCATGCTCCCAAGTGTGGGCATCCTTGCTTCCTGTCCTGCAGACTAAGTAGCTCGACACTCGTTAACACTAGGAAAGGAGCGCGGGCCCCTGAGAAGTCCGACAAGTGGTTGGCCCTCTGGTTGAGTGTGTTGTGCACGATCTGTTCTCCGAGGGCGTAGGATCCCTGTGACAAGCGCAAGCACACTATGATTTCCACTTTTTTAAAATGCTGCAGCAAGGAAGAATCATTAAAGAAAATCAGAACGAAGTTAAAATTTCTGCCTGCAGCATTTTTTTTTTCCATGCCGTGGGAGTTTGTTTAACCCACTGCCAGTCAACTTAGAATAAGCAGTAGCAGAGTTCGTTTTAAGGTGAGTCTTGTTGCTAATGCAGCTGGATAAATCATGGGTCTCTTCATGGGCCTCCCAACAGACCAAAGCGTAGGGAGGCTGGCCTGTTAGGGCCAGGTCACTATGGCTATTAGATCATTCAGGAAGACCAAAAGGATGCGGTCAACTGGGTTAGGATGTGACCAGGTGACCGGTGGCTCTCCCACCTCCATAGGCTCCAGCCCAATCTGGAAGACGCTATGTAAAAACCCATCTCATTGCATTGCCATGTTTTGATCATACTTTGCTATCTTCTCATTACTATGTCACTGATCATCTGTGCTGAATTTTTCACTTAACACTTTAAGTTATTCTCCTGGAGCAAAATATGAATTAACATTCTGAAGTTGCCCCTGACCCATTGCATTGAACTTGAGTCTGTTGAGAAGTGTGTTTGAGGAGAGTCTCACCCCATGCTCCCCCGCCCCAATCCAGAGGACCTGTCGGTGTGAGTAACCCTGTCTTTCTCTTTCTCGGCTTTGAAGGAACTACCTTGTTCCGCACTAGCTCCATCCCTAGAACCCTGCTTCTCCAGGCCCGAGAGACCAGCAAACCGTCGCCCTCCGTCCCGTTGGGCCTCACATTCCCCCACTGCCTCACCGGCTCAGTCACCCGGAGACCCAGCCTCATTGGAGGAGCTCGGCGACGAGGAGCCACCCGGGGAGAAGACACACCTGTGACGAGTGCAAGTTTGCATGGATTATCAGGGAATAATTCCCTGTAATTTGCATAACCACACTGTCGTCATCAACCAAGCTCCGCCCACAAGGAGAGATCTAGCTTTCCCAAGGTCAAAGAATGTTTTTAAAAAACACACAGCTGCTGAATGTCCAACCTGTGAACCTGAGATGTTTCCAGAACGAAACCGTAAACGTGCCTGTAATAACTTAATTTTTTTCATAGCTCAGAAAACTATTTTTGTCTCCATCTTTTTTACACACAGTATATTAAACAAAAAAAAGCTAGATAAGATATAAATAAATTTAAACAATAAAAGTTTTAAAGATGTACATTTTAAGAGATTCTGAACACCCTTGCTCTCGATACTGGCTGCCTCTCTGTTAAATTTGCACTGTTACACTTTGGTTTGGTTAAATCCACGTTGAATTAGGGTGTGTTAAGTTAATTTTATTTTGTCAGTGTTTTGGGTTTTTAAGAATTCTTGAAATGCTTCAGACTGTCTGATTCAGTGAACTTTTTGTAGTGAAAAAGCCATGAAGCCAGTCGACAAGACCGACATCCTCTCTATGTGAGGGGATACATGTCCGCATTCTTGAAAAGGTACAGAGTCCTCAGCCGGGCTTACCAAATTCGCTGTATAATCCACGTACTCTACTCAACTTGCACGTCTTTGGGTTTGAAGCGCTGGGGTGCCTGTACATACTGCTGCTGTGGTCTTGCCATCGCCTAAGTGTGAGTCACCTGTCCCACCGTAATACATTGTGAATCCCTCGTACTGTAGTTTTATCGTTGTCCTCTTGCACTGAGATACAACAGCAATGGCATTTTTAAATTATTGTTAACGATGAACTGGCAATATGCAGTGTTTACTCAAAGTTTTCTTGTTTAAGGAAAAGCACTACAAAAAGTCAGGAGGGTACCACACTGAATCAAAGGATGGTGCCTCAGAGTCTGTATGAGACAATGATGAAGTAGAAATAAAGCCTTTACAAGATGGCGGCCTGTGCTGGGACCTCATGTTTCACATGCCCTGCACCCTCTCCTAAGGGCTCAAGTGACAGTTTTCCATAGCCAGGGGAATGAGGGAGAGGGGAGGTCCTGACACACCTCACTGGGGCACACTGTGAGCGTGTGGTGCCCCGCAGCTTCCCTGTTCTCTGGAAGAGCGTCCTGGGGTAGATGAAAAGGCAACTTCATTCTGACTGAAAACATGGCGGGCGTGGAGGTATGAGGAAACTCATACCCAAAGTCCAAATGTGCCCGGCCTTTCTCCCTCTCCCCTCCTTGGGAAAACTGGAGTGGCCAGTCACCAGGAGGGTGCCTCATCCCTGATGTCTCCGGCCTGTCAGTGGGTGACAGAGTAGGGGTTTATAAAGAGGTGATGCTGCCAAACAGAGCATAAGAACTGCTTCAGGCCGAATGTCCTTCTCTAGACTCGCTGACAGAATAAGCTCTATTCCCAGCATTCCCACAGTTCCACCTTTAAATATTTTCCCCCAAAATGGAAAATGCCAACTATCGGTGAGGACATGGAGATACTGGAACTCTGGGGCACTCCTGGAGCAGCCACTGTGGAGAACAGCATGACCGGCCCTGAAGGGAAACCGAATCATCTGTGCTCCAGCATCTGTGGTCGTAGACCCAGAAGAATTGAAAGCTGGGACTTGAACAGCTCTCAGCACACTGATGTTCACGGCAGCGTGATCCACAGAGCCAACCGGCGGAAACAACCTGTCCATCAGCGAGCAAATAAACGAGCTGTGGTCTGTCCATGCGCTGGAATGCTGTTCAGCCTTAGAAAGCCGGGAGATTCCGGCCCGTATGTGCTGCCTATCACGTGCACGAGTCTTGAGGACGTCATGTTAAGTGAAATGGGCCAGTCACAAAAATAACAGTGTATGGTTCCAATTCTATGAAGTACCTAGAGTAATCAAATGTATAGATACAAAAAGGAGAATAATGGTCACCGGGTTACAAGGGAAGAGGAAAGAACAGGGAGTAATTGTTGAATGAGTACAGTTTCTTTTCAGGATGGGCAAGTTCTAGAAACAGATGGTGGTGATGGTGTCCCACAGCACGACTGTACTTCATACCACTGAACTCTACCCTTAAATTGACTAAAATGGTGAATGCTGATGTATATTTTACCACAGTAACAATTTTTAATGCAAAAAATACTCCTCCTAACAAGTCAACAAACTTTACTTCTGTGCCTACCCTGTGCCCATAGTAAATGCTGGAAGGTGCATTAGTGTTTCTCCAGTTGGAAGCAGCCGGCTGGCAGGAAGAAGGGGAGTCATTGGCACTCATAGCTGGAAAAGTGCCAGAAGTGCCATCACAGAGCTGAGCCTCCAACAGTGCCCTCAGGACCCTGGTCTCAAGAGTCAGCTACAGTGGCCCCCAACAGCTCCTCTTTGTTGCTCAACTCCTAGAGAAAGAAGATATCTTATGGGTGGCACCAGCCAAAGCCCCAGGAGTCCTAAATCTCACGGGTTTCCTGTAACTCACACATCGCTCCCTGAGCCAACTGCTGACACATTTGCCCAGCAGAGGACCACCAGGGGGCTGGCAGGATAGAGGCGAAGGTGTCTGGCAGGCAGTGAAGGCGGTGTGTGACGGCGGGGCACCCCAGAGTTAACAAGGAGAGGTCTGGTCATCAGAGAGAGAAGGTACTGTCTGGTTGGAGGAGATAAGATTCCCAAGCACTAAAGCAAAATGTAGAAATGCTGTGGTATAAATCCCAAGGACACTAGGGCTTGAGTTGGACCTCGAGGAAGAACAGGATTTCAGTGTGGAGACAGGGAGGGGTTGTTGGGTTGGGAGACCAGGAGGAGCAGAGTGTGAGGTGGTGGCAGTAAGTACATCAGACGGGAGCAGTGACAGGCTCACGGGGCTGGAAGAAGACCCTGGGGTGAGCAGAACCACCCCACGAAGTGCCAGTACCTTGAAAGCCAGTTTGGAACGTCTCCAACCATCCAATTTTCTTTCTTTCTTTTTTTTTTTTTTTTTTAAGATTTTATTTATTTATTTGACACACAGAGATTGCAAGTAGACAGAGAGGTAGGCAGAGAGAGAGAGGGGGGAAGCAGGCTCCCCGCCAAACAGAAAGCCCGACTCGGGGCCCGATCCCAGGACCCTGGGATCATGACCTGAGCTGAAGGCAAAGGCTTTAACTTCCTGAGCCACCCAGGTGCCCCTCCATCCAATTTTCTAATAGCTGGGCATAGGTATTCTTGAGTCTGTTTGTTGTGGAACTACTCCAACACCTGCAAAAGCAAGACTGTAAGTCGGATGGAATCATGTTCTAGACTTCTGTCCAAATGAACGCCTTAGGCAGCTAAGTGGATAATCCTGGGCTCTGAAGGGGAGCAGGTGCACCAGGGCCTGGCCTGCAGGGAGTGTCTGTTAATGTCTTCAGGAGCTGTCCTCAATGTGCCACTTGCTTTTATGTCCTGAAGAAAGAGGCAGAAGCAAATTTCTGGAGCCCAGCTAGTACCCTTCACACATGGGGCGTGCCCTGCCCACTGGTTCAGGACCAGCACCAGCAGCCCAGAGACAGTTCTCATCAAACTGTACTCAATCTGGTTTTTTTTCTTTTTCAATATCTGTGCACTCCATGATTTTAATTTTTATTTAGTACATTTGTGTTTCAGTCTCTCTCTTTTTTTAAGATTTTATTTATTTATTTGAGGGAAAGAGCACAAGTAGGGGGAGAGAGAGAAGCAGACTCCCCACTGAGCAGGGAGCCTCATGCGGGGACCCCATCCCAGGACCCCGGGATCATGACCTGACCTGAAGGCAGACACTTAACTGAGCCACCCAGGTACTCCTCATCCTCTTTTAAAATTAAACTTGCCAGAATTAAGCATATTTCTTTCATTCAAAAAGTAAACGAGAAGTACAACTATTATTTTCTATTTTCTAACTCACTGATCTTTTTAAATTATAAAATACACATAACATAAAATTTACCATTTTAACCACTTTAAAGTGTACAATTCAGTGGCCTTTAGAGCATTCACAATGTTGTGCAGCAATCCGCAGTGTCTAAACCCAGAACGTTGTTCAGTCCTACCCCTCCTCCCCAACACCCCTCCCCCGACACACACCCCTCCTACCCTCCCCCACCACTCTTAGGGTCGCAAGTGGGCATTTGGCAGTCAGTCACCCCAGCCCTTGGCACCCATGAATCTGTTTTCAGTCTCTGTGGATTTGCCTATTCAGGATATTGCACATAAATGGAATCACACAATATGTGGCCCTTTTTGCCTGGCTTCTTTCACTTAGCATAGTCTTTTCGAGGCTCAGCCATACTGTAGCATGCATGCGTCAGAGCTTCGGTTTTTTAATTTTTTTAAAGATTTATTTATTTATTTGATGGAGAGAATAAATAAATAAAATCTTATTTATTTGATGGAGAGAAAGATCACAAGTAGAGAGGCAGGCAGAGAGAGAGGGGAAAGCAGGCTCCCTGCTGAGCAGAGAGCCGGATGTGGGGCTCCATCCCAGGACCCTGAGACCATGACCTGAGCCGAAGGGAGAGGCTTAACCCACTGAGACACCTAGGCGCCCCATCATTCCTTTTAGAGTTGGACGCTATTTCATTGTATGGATGCCCTTACATGTTGTTTGTTTATTCATCAGTTGATGGTAACGTGTCTATTTTTAAACCAAAAGGACATGCTTTGGTTATTTTAATCAACCTTCTGCATTCCCCAGTTGCCAAAAAGGAGGGAATTCATGAATAATTAAGACCCTTATCAGTGAACTTACAGCACTGAGGCACTTCGGAGTCTTTAACTTTTAGGCATAGTTGTTTTCATGAGGCCCCCAGTATGTCTTCTGCTCAGGTTGCTTGTCTTTGGTTTGCATTTAGTCCTTTGCATATCTTTCTTTGAATTAAGTGTGCCCTGGAAACCGGTATAGCAAGAAATCAGGCTGAGTCATGAGCAAGCTGGCTGTTTGAACGGATCTGATGACACCGGGTCTTTAATACACCCTGGGTCACTAGAATCAGTGTGGCACCTCGAGTGGAAAAATCTGGATTTGAATTTTGGTTTGAACACTTCCAGTAGTGAGACCTTGGGCCATCTCTTGAAGATTCATTTGAAAAACAGCAACAATAATGTCTACTTCCCAGGTGTGTAAGGATCCAGGTTTATTATGTGCAAGATACTCTGCTAGGGGTTGCGAACACCAAACTTGAACGGAAAACGCAAGCTCCTGCTTTTGCAGAGCTTCTGTTGTAGTGGCGAGAACCCCGGGCACACAGGTGGGAGTGCGGTGGAGAGGTCCTGAAAGGCTCCCCTGGGGAGCTGCCGTTTGAGCCGAGGCCTGAGCAAGGAGCAGCCGTGGAGCTGTGGGCAGGCAGAGAGACTAGCAGGTGCAAGGCGGGGAGGAGGAGTGCGCATGCGCCCGGGGTGCTCCAGGAAGCGGAATGCAGCCATGGTGGCCTGGGCGAGAGGGAGACCCCGGGGGGCTTGGGAGAGGCCACATGGCCCCCCAGGAAAGGGTTTGGATTTTCAGCTAGGTGGGCGGAGAAATCCGTTGGAAGATGGTAAAGCAGGGGGATTACTTTTTAGAAGATTTCTGTGATATAAGGATAAGAACGGGCAAGGCTGGAAGGCATCCTGGTCCAAGACATTTGTGTTGACACGTAGAAGCCACGATGGCAACTCGGACAGCTTTTCTGCTCCTGTTATTATTAGCCGTGTCACCACCAGGATCGCCACGTGCTGCTCGTCAAGAACCAGCCATTAGCATCCGCTGCTGAGGATTCCGCAGGCCCCGACTCCAAACTCCAGAATCTGCCGCCGTGGTTCGGATAAAAAGTGAAGGAAGCTCTTATTTATTCTGCGGCCTCTGAGGCCGGGCCGGCTGTCCTGCCCGCGGCCTCGCGCCCTACAGAACCAGTCTTCCCTCTTCGCTCCCATCCTTTCAGGGCCAGAAAAATCACACAGCATGGTTTGTATTCCTTTCCCGTCTGGTTGCATTTTGTTTTGTTTTTAAGGTCTGATCCTTCCCAAGGAGTTGGCACTTCTGAGCTATTCATCCTTCCGTGGGTAACTTAATAGAAGTGGCTTGTCTCTGTAGGGGGCCACTAACACTGCAGGCACCGGGGTGGTTGGGGAGGCTGGGAAGGTACTGATAGGGCCTGAACAACCTAATCTAAAAGAACGGGATGGGAATACAAAGCAAGCCAGCCGTTGTTTTTCGTAAGCCAAATCCCATCCATTAGATTGAACAAACCCACTCCATTCCAATGACAGAAGCTTCTGTAACTTCCCAGTGAGCTAATAAACTTCGGCAGGTCTCCAGGACTCCAAAGTTCATCATTCCCATGGTGATCCTGGAGCAATTCATCATTCATCAACCCACGGCCTGCATTGGCCCCCCCCTCTAAATTCACTTTTAACCGATTAAAATAAAAACAAAGTCCTGAAGATACTCTGATGAAATAGGCACACCTAAAAACAGCTTGTGGAATTGTAAATACTAAATCCCAAATTTCTGGGGCATGATTAAGCAATTATCTGTAAAACTGTTTATACTTTCTGAATCATTTCACCTAGGGGAATTTACCCCCAAGTAACCCCAATGACATCAAGGTAATTTGTATAACAGGTTTTATGACAGTACAAATTATACAGAGACATTTGAAAATAGGCTAATAAGTTAGGGCCCATCAACAGATTTGAATACTGTGCTCATTCATTTAAAAATCAGTCTTAATGACAGAGACTGGGCTAGGCCTGTGGAAATGTAAACATAAATGTTACCTGTCTGCCCCCAAGAGGCTCATGACCAGGACAAGGGCGTCCAATTTCTTTGGTTCAAATCCTGCTGCATTGCTCTCTAACCAGACACCCTCGGGAAAGTTACCTATGCCCTCTGAGCCTATTTCCTCCTATGAAAAGTAAGAATAGTAGTGATCACATAATAGGTAAGTTATGTTGATAATGCTTATTAAGCACTTAGAATAATGCCTGGCACTGTGTTTTGTTAAATGAAATGATTCTATAAATGCAACATTATCATACAATATGATAAGTCATAATAGCATATGTATATGTAGAATGAGCACATAAAAGGGATTAGTTCTGCCAGGGGTGATGGTCTAGGAGGATGGCAGGCTGACCTGTTTGGTAAGAGTCTTCAAGAATGTGGAAGGTTTCTCCAGGTGAAAATAGTGAAGGAAGGGAGAGCGTGAGAAAAACTTTAAGAGGTACTATCAAAGTTATGCATGTAATGCTCCTTTCAGATTTTCCAAGATAGATTCACAATTATTTTCAAAGACTATTGTATATTGAACTGGTAGGTTTATCTAATGCGACGCCATGCTAAATGGAAAGAAAACCAGATGGAGAAAAGCTGTTCATCCATCCCGACCTTCAGGATGCTGCCATCCATCCCGACATAGTCTTCCCAGAATAAGAACTGCCCTAGCAGGAATGCCAGTTACTCCTTCCTGAGCACACCATCCTCTATGGCATTTTGGAGAAGGAGTCACTTTTGCTCTTGTCCACTAGAAGACTCTCAGTCATGGCATTCCTCATGAAGCCAGTAACCTCATCTACTCTTTTTATCATGGGTTCATGCCTGTGGACATGCGAGTTAGACTCTGGACAGTACCAGTGTTCTCAAGGTAGTGCTAATAAAAAGGGAGGTAGATGTGCATGTGCTTGTGTTAGTCGTGAGAGTTCTTCATGAATATTCCATGTACTCCCGAGCACATAATAAAATGGCTCCTCCCACCCCCTTGGAAGTTGGGTGTGGCTGTCTCCCAATGCATTGTGAATAAAAAGCAACAGGTGTCACTTCCTGCTTAAAATTTTAAGAGCAAGTACACCACTTACCTTGTGCCTTAACAGTTATGGTAGCACGTGTTCATCCAGCTGGGCCCCCGAGGGACTGTCATATGCAAGCCCACTTTAAATATGTAGCATGAGGGGCAAAGAAGTCTTTGTTGTGTTAAGCCACTGAGATTTGGGAATTGCTTATTAAGGCAGCATGCCTTCGCCCATCCTGACTCAAATAATAGTAAAAAAAAATTGTGAATATGTGTATGAATAAGACAAAGAAATCCAAGCAGGAGATCAAATTTTCACTGCATAAGGAAATGCTAACAAAGACATAAGAGAATTTAAAGTTAAGCAAATGGTTATTATTTTTCTTATTGAATTCTTTGAATTCAGAATAAAAGAAATTTCCAGTTCTTTTAGCCAAGAGGGTAGATGAAGGCAGAACTGTGCTTATTACAGAACTAATTGACTACCTGTATGAAACAGGACCAGATGGGCCAAATATCCCAGCCATGCTCCTTCCTGCTCCTTTGCTTCTTCCTACCTTCACTCACTGTTGGAGAAGTATAGCTTGAGCTCCGCCCTTGAGCCAGCCAGTTGAGACAAAGTTGAGTAATGATTGTCCGGGGGATTACAAGTACAGGTTAGAAGAGACCTTAAGAGCATCTTGACCAAGCCCTAACCTTATCTGATGTGTTGAGTAACTGAGGTCGCAACCATTTTCTGGGGCTGCTTTCTCTGTAACTTAGCACAGCCATCTCTACTGAGCTGTGTTTGAGAATCACCCAGAGTAACTGAAGCCCTTTACCCCAACTGCATAAGTCAGACTTCTGTGCGTGTGGCCATCCGTATATTTTAGATGTCTCCCTGGTTGTTCTGTGCAGCCGGAATCGAGAACCATCAGAAGAGAATTTCTTAACCTTGTGGCTCCCAAATGTCATTGCACACTGGCATCACCCGGGGCTTTAAAAAAATAAAATAAAATAAAATAAAGCCTGTCTCTCCCAGACTTACTGATAGACTTGCTCTGGTGAGACCTGGGTGTCAGAAATTTTCAAAGAATGAAAAAAATAAATAAAAATAAATAAAAATTTAAAAAGAAAATTTTAAAGAATGAATCCCCATCAGAATTAATTCTGTTTTACAGCACACAGTTGGGCAGCCATAGGCTTAACCAAATTTAAGAGCTTCGGGTCTATTCAGTCCAACGTGGGCACAAATCCTGACTCTCCCACAGTGTGTGGCTGCGGGCATGGTCCTTACTTTCCGTGGAGTTCAGATTTCCCGTTCTGTAAAATGGAAATAACCACAGCTGCAGCCTAAGGTGGTTGTGAAGACTGAAGCAGTGGGTCAGCACTGTGTCCGGCAAAAACTGCTCAAGAAACACAAGTGAGTATTATCTCATTTCATTCTCTCACTTATTCTGTAAATGATGTCCTAACCTCATAGCTAAAGGAACTGAGGATCAGAAAAGTCGTTGGTTGCCTCAAGGTAACATGGTGATGGTTATCAAAGCCTGGATCATCCCAAGGCTTTTCCGTATAGATACTTGCAGCTGCCTCAGACACACCCCATTCCCCAGCCCGCCCGGGCTAACCACATGGGGCCAGGCCGCCATGTTGAAAGGACCCCACTATGGAGCACATTTAGGTGGTCCAGTGGACCTGGGCCCAACTCAGCTCACCTGCTTCTGCCCTGGAGCTTGGGACTAAGTCATGTCTTAAATCTCGTTGACGTCATCTCTTTTCAAGATTGTAACATAGCCTCAGTTGACCTATTTAGCCAGAATCCTTTTCTTGGTGTGATCACAAAACGTAATGGTTACTCACAACTGTTTCTTATATTAATATGGCACACTTTCCAAAGGGGTCATGGCCTGTTAAACCCTCACATCACTCCTTGCACAGAAGGATGAACTCGGGCACTCGGGACACATTATTTATATTTGCTTCATAGATTCTGGAGAAGACAAGGAAATTGCCCAAGGCATTTACTCCTACATCACAGAATGTGATCCTTTGAAGGAAAAGTATAGAACCATAGAATTAGATGGGGCCCCCAGCACCCTTGGAGATGACCCACAGGTTTACTTTGTTTACTTTAAAATATGTGTTTACTTAAAAATATGCGTTTACTTAAAATATGTGTTCATCACCCCTGCTGTGTGAGCAAAACCGTGACATTGGTGGGGGCAGCACCAGGGCTGGCTGGGGCAGGCGTGGGAGGGGGAGACAGAGTTGTTTAGCCCATCTCCTCTCATCTCTATTATCCCCTCGCCACTTTATTTAGATAGGAACAATTGACTTCTCACTCCTATGGGGCATGAAGAGAGTTTCAAGAATTTTCCCAGTCCCCATTCAACCAGAATAAAGCCCAAAGTCTCTCCTCTCCAGGAATTCTGGAGCAGCTGCAGCTTGGCTAAGATGGGATTTATCCCTATGGACTCTCGAGCTGCAGGGTTGTAGGGTCACTTGTGCTGGCAATTTTGATGCCCTGAGAAAGCAGAGAGGATTTCTGGGTATGAAAAGCCACCCTTCTCTCGGCTGCAAGGGGATCTCTCCAATCACTTGTTGCCTTGTTGGCTACACCTCAGTGAAGGAGGTCATTTCCAGGCCATACTGGTTAAAGCAAAACCCCAAAATAACAAAGCAGGAACATCTTCCCCCTGAGAACACTGTGTCCTCAAAGGTCAAGTTCAAATTGAATTGAATTCTCAGAGACACTCAAGATCTTGTCTAAATTTACCCTGACCCACTTAGGGGAGGAGCCAGAACCAAGCGGACTTTTATTTATTTATTTATTTATTTATTTTTAATGAAATTTGGGACACCATACTCAAGGCACTAATGTCCCATAAAGCAGCCAGTGGCCGCTTCGGAGGTTGGATCCAACATCAACTCGCCGCCTGGGAGACCAGATGGGCAGCAAACTGCGTCCGCAGCGGTCAAGGCGAGGGCTGGGACCGCACCTGTGCGCAGTGGCGCCAGCCGGGCTGCCGGCAGGATGGTGACGTGGGCGAGCGGCTGGGGGATGCGCGGGGCGCCGCCTGGTTGCCTAGTGACACCTCGCAGACGTCACTCATGAGCATCAGTAGCGACATCTGGTGAGCAGAGGACTCTGGCATTTCGACAAAATGGGTTGAAGTGGTAAAATGGGTTTTAAGTCACTGCTGCAGGTGGGAGATAGAGCGGATGGGGCTTTGGAGGCCAGAAACCTGCCTCCTCTTCTCATTTAGAATGACCTGTTTTGCTTTCCCCTGGGCAGGAGCACACCCCATGTGTGCCCAGGCAGGTGGCGCAGCCCAGCAGGTGGCTGTGCGCTTGCCAAGGAAGGCTGGTTTATACTTCCAGCTTCCTGCAGTCTAATTTTGCTCTGCCACTTGCAATGAGATGAAAGCCAAAGGGACCTATTCCTGGCCTCCTTGTAACCCTGAATTAAGGCAGTGTGGCTTCTCAGGTGCACCGGGCTGTGAGCCGCATGAAGGCAGGGGTTCTCTTCCTTGTAACTTCACAGTGCCCTGCACAAATTTGCAGACCCTCAAGAAATGCTTGTTGGATCCAGCACTCTCATTTCCAATTTTGGGAGGGAGACAATTAAGGAATAATAAATATTTAATGAATATAAATAAAAAAGCATTAACATTTAAGGACTAGAGCCTAACGCAGGTAACCTGAAAGACCTACTGCTTAACATAAACACACACACACACACACACACACACACACGGCACGGTAATAAGCACATTGTCATTCTAATAGCTATGGTTTATGGACAGATCCGTGGTTTCACAAAGTGCTCTGGTACACATCATTCCTTTAATACATTTATGATCTGGGGACCTGAATATAGTGCCTGTTTCCCATTAGTCATTCTTTCTCAGTCCTTTCTAGAACTTTCCCTCGTGCAAGTCTTCCAGTCACTTGGCTGTTACCTGCTCCAGGGGCACCTCTCAGAGACCCCTGCCCACTATGGGCCAAGCAGATCTTGAGCTGTTTCAAGAGAAGATGACCGTGGGTAGCTGGAATAAGGAGGTATCAGAAGCCTCGCATCTCCCTTTGCCTCCAATAACCTGGCCAGTTTGTGTTCCTCCTCTGCCTAAGCCCCACAATTATTGGCTGGGCCTAATACATCCTAATACATCCAGGAATTATAACTAATCACTAAGATGGTAGCGGTCATTTGTTGAGCACTCAACTGTGTACTAGGTATTATCACATTTAATAAGCAATTTTATAGATGCATCTTATAGATGAGGAAACCGAGTCTCAGAGGGTTTAGGTCATTTATGGCCAATAAATGTGGAAGCAGCAGCTCAGATCCTGGATCAGCTGACCCAAAGCCCGTGCTCACAGCCAGCGGCTGGCAGGTGTTCCTTCTGCACCATTTACCCTGTCCCAGCTCAGCGCAGAAACCTTCCAGCAGCATTTCTAAATGTCTGCGAAACACATCATTAGTAATCTGTTTCCTACCCATGCACCATTTGGGGTGGTGAGAAGCTCCACCCTCCGTGGCCACCTTCAAGTAAGACTGATTAAACCCCACAGGGGGCATATGAGGAGTCAGGACCTGAAAAGACACGTCCCACCCCAGTCTCCTCACGGTGGTGCCTCTGTTCAGTCGTTCAGCAAACACCTGAGCTCTACCAAGTGCTGGGCACTCCGCTGGACCTGGGCACGTGGTGGGAGCTGGAACAGACTGGGTTCCTGCCTGCAAGTTGCAACAGCTTTGCTACCAGACCTATCACGGAGAAAAACTGTCCAGCCCAGCATTTGCTACACTATCAACACATATTGAGATTTATTGTGGTTCCATTTGAAAATGTTGGCAAACACGCAGTGGCAAACAAAGCTGGTTTCCATCCGAACCCTTGCACCAGACACCAAGGGCGATTGAGGACAGAGGCACACCGGTATCTGGGGTGGCCTGAGGCCAGGAGCGTTCGTGAGCTGACGTTTGTCAAGTACTGTGCTTCTGTAAGATGGCATTTTGTCAAAAATAGGTGACTCCCATGAATAAGCCATTTCTCAAAATCTTCTAGGAAATATACACGTATTTCTTTTCTCCCCCAATCACTGCTCCTCCAGTGTTCATTGTTGTCTTAATTGTGCAGGTTATGCCATCATGAAGCATTTACAAACACCAGGTAGCAAATGAGAAGGGCTTAGATGAGAGCATGCTTCAAATCCCGGTTCTGTTTTAGGCTACTGTTGGACTTCAATAACTAGGTCCCTATCCGCCAGGAAACGAGATGACACAAAGGTGTTCTATGCCTCTGCCTTAATTCCTGGTTTAACCTCTTTATTATTATCATCAATTTCTTCCTGTTTGTTCAGTTGTCTCCCTGTCCACCCGCCCATCCAGCCACCCATCTGTCCCTTCTCCATTCACTTCATGCTCTTGTTCATGCTGAGACACTGGTTATTCAGAGATCCCCAGGACAGTCTCTCAGATCAGAAGAAGGGATGATTTTGTAGGAAAATAAAGGAGAAAATGGTAGTGGGGAAGCTGTATGAGTAATAAGAGACCTTTGGTGGAGTTTGTGAGATGATGTTTTCTGGACAGTCCTGTCTGTAAACAGATCCATGGCTCCCACAAGGAAGAGCCACTTGGTAACCTCCATCCAGGCATTAACAGCCATCCCCTACCTAAGATGTCCCCCAAGGATTGTGTCACCCCAAAACCACAATTCCCCCTGAGTGGGCCAGCCCGTCTCTCAAGGAACCATAGCTCTAGGCTAACTGGCTACCCTACACTAAGCAGCTAGGACACACCTTCCTCCTCCTTCCAGAGCATCTCCTATTATGGGCTATATGCCAGGATCTCCTGGGGTAAGGAACCACACTGTTTTGTACCACTTGTTCTTTCTCATACGCATGAGTGCAAGAGATGATTGGGAACACAGATCCTCTGGGCCTACTGTGCCATTCTATTCGTCATAACATAATTCTACATGGACCACAAGGGCAACTATAATCCAACTTTCCTTCCGACTTCTGATCACGTGCCATCACTAAATCACCCCAGGGATTATATTCATCTTACAGACCTTAAGATGAATGGAAGTGCATTCATCTCAATAAATCCATTCATCTGAGTTATTATTATGCGATTATGTTTTCAAGATAAGGTCTAATTGCATATCCATACTGTCTAGATTCTTTCACTTGGGCAATCAACAAATAATCATTAACCATCTCCTACATTCCAGTCTTGGTTGCAGGGATATGGAGATGAGTCAGTAGAAACCTGTGTCAAGGGACCCCGGAGTCCAGTGGAAGAGAAAGGCATAATTCCACTTCACTGCCATGCAGGGTACCCCAGCGCTAACCACATAGGAGGCTGGGCCTCATTCTGGGAGTACCAGGTGTGAACAGAGGTGAGCCCCACAAAGACATCATTATCTCAGTTTATCCAATGTGGGGATGAGACTCTTGACTCAGATGGAACCCTTCTAATTCCTGCTTTCCATATAAAATATATCTAACTAGGTTTTTTAATTCAGAGCTCACGAGGATAACAAAAGGGTTTACTGCAACTGACTGAGCTCACACCTACGTTAAGAAAGATTCCAACATAGCATCCATATCAGAGTCATAAACACTGACTGCAGATTTCAGCCTCTTTCTCATTAAGGAAGTGGCGGTGTCTCCTAACCCATGTGGCGGGGGCAGGATCTAGTCCCCCCTCATTCTCTGCAGTGTTTCGCTGTCTGGGCTGCAGCTCTCAGACCCCTGAGTCTTCTGCTGAGGCAACAGCCAAAAGAACCTTTGGTATCTACTGGTCTCCTTAAATGAGCATGCATCCTTTTTCAGTCTCAGCCCAACGCCGTCTATAAAGCACCACAGAGCCCGGAGCTGTGGTCAGTGCCATTGCTTTCTTTGCGGGATCAGTGGTTTTAGTAAAATTGTCATCCCCTGGGCTCTAGCTACAGCCATGAGAGAAGCAGGCTTTCCTTCAGAAGCTGATCTACGAACACATACCCCATTGCATGGCCACGAGGATGGCGGATCAATTTCTTTAGGCCCTGAGGACTAATAGGTCGCCATAGGACTCTGAGGCATAGCATGAGGTATCTTGCATGGGCTGGAAAGAGAGTATGGATAGTGAAGGAAATAATATCAAGAGAGAATCTGGAATAAAGAGGACAGGTCTTGATCAGGTTGAGATGCAAACATAATGGTGAAAAAGAGAGCTATAAATAAACGAGGATCGAGGTTGGCTGTGAGGGACACAAGACCAAAAGAGCAATACGAGAAACAAAACAGGCTTGTTTCCCTCTCATGAAAATATAGGCAAAGCAGGGCTGGTGTCCACAATCATAAGGAGGCAAGCTGCTTCTATAAGGTAGCTCTGTCACCCTCAACCTCAATGATAGCTTCTATCTCAGGGTCCAAAATGGCTGCTCATGCCCCAGTCATCACAGCCTTATTCCACTCAGTGTGAAGGAAGAAGGAGTAAAAAACAAATTGCCCCCTTCCTATGAGGACACTTTTCAGGAACTGCATACACAGCTTCTTCTTACATCCCACCAAATGAGTGCTACTGAGTCACATCACCACATCTAGTTGGGAGACTAGAAAATGCAGGCTTCATTCTGAACAATGACCACGGAAGGCTTTGTTGCAGTCTCTGCAAATGGCCTGAGCAAAATACTGAAGTTTAAGGGTCTCAAAGATGGAACCCTTCCAGGTGATAGCAGAAGTTGAGTGGACAAACCCCAAACACTCACCGGATCCCAGTAGATGCCCAAATCCGTCCTCTTCCCCGCAGAGCCCTTGCTGACTCAGCATTAGGAAAACGACAAACAGTCTTTCAGCTTTTTGGTAAATTGCATTCAGCATTTTGGTAAACTGCCCAGCTTAACGGACAACTCATTTATTCTCTGAAGATTGAGAATAGTTTAGAGAAAAATATCTAAAAGAAAAAAGAATAAGGGCAGTTTTATGTCCATTGTGTTGCTATGATAACCTGAGAATAGGCCCGAGAGTTACAGCGCCGTGTCTGCTGCTGACATAGCCTCGGTTCCTCTAGTCTTTACTAAATGACAGCAAGAGCTGCTGATTTGGAAAGAGAAAGAGCCGCTTTCTCCTTCCCGTGAAGGCGAAAAGCAAACCTCCTGGCCTCCAGAGGAACCAGGTACTTAAAACCAGGTACTGCAACCTTCTGAGCAGCTGAGAGGTACACAGGGACCGGGCTCTGTTCCTAGCTGCCCCACAGGCTCCAAAGGCCTCGCCTTGGCTGGTGCTCGCGTCAGGGGCCCGGTTCTGGCCAGCTTCTGTCTTCCTCCAGCCCCTTTGTCCCCTCTCACCGTGCAGCTTCTGTCAGCTCAGGGTTGGGTTAGAAAGACCAACAGATGAGGTGTGGCCAACCATGGTGGATCAGAACGCCTTGGAGGCCTCATGGAAATCGGAACATAGAATCTACAGCGAGTGAAGCATGCGTGGGTCCCATCTGAGACCGACGCAAAGGTTGAGAACAAGCCTGGATGTTTTTGTGGCGCTAAAGATGACCTTACTGGGCTTCTCCCTTGAAATCCTTGATTAAGAAGCCCTGGACCTCTCCGTTTTATTTTTTTAATGTAAGAATTGTACATGTATGTATCAAGCTAGTATCAGTTAACAGGAAAGAAAAATTTTTTAATTATCCCGTGTTTACACTCCAAATTGTTTCTTTTCTTTTTGAACAAAATACAAATAATAACAAAGAATAATAGAACAGTACTTGTGGATCCACTATTCAAAACGAGTAGCTGGCATTTGCTGACGTTTAGGTATTTCTTAAATTACACAGATTCTCATTACCGATGGTCGTTACATTCTACAGCGTTGCCATGAGTGCTTAATTAGCCAATTATTCTCAGGGGAAATGTGGTGAGGTTCTTGAGAGCCTCTGGCATGTGCATCCATAAACAGGACACAGTGTGGTTCTGTAGGATTTATACATTTTTTACATAAATGATATCATTCTGTTCCAATGTTCCGCATCTTGCTTTATCCACTTCATTGTATGTTTCCAGGATCTCTTTATTTGGAAATATATTCATTCATTGAAACCTCAGTATAGCAATTCTGGACTCAGCAAGTAGACGGTATCAGTCATTAACGGTTTTAGGTACTTCCAATAACAAGCTATTATTCTTCTTGCTCTGGAACAGTTGTCTGAAAAAACAAATCTGCCCATATGATACGTTTGTGTAAAACTCTCCTGAGCATATGATACAGGGTATAATCAAAACCCCTGAGACATGAAGGTCATCCTCAATTTGACCCCAGGACAGTTTCTCCAGTGTCATCCCCCATCACTCACCCCATACAATCAATGCCATCATACACCTCATTTTCACGTCTTTGGCCCTTACGAATGCTAATAACTTCGCGAGGTGGGTTATTGCCTTCTTTCCTTATCTGGCAAACTCCTACACAGCCTTCAAAACGCACCTCAGGGATGCCTGGGTGGCTCATTCACTAAGCGTCTACCTTTGGCTCAGGTCATGATCCTGGGGTCCTGGGATCGAGCCCACATCAGACTCACTGCTCGGGGTGGGGGAAGCCTGCTTCTCCCTCTCCCACTCCCCCTGCTTGTGTTCCCTCTCTCACTGTCTCTTTCTCTGTGTCAAATAAATAAATAAAATCTTAAAAAAAAAAATTCAAACATCATCTCCAGTGACAGATTTACTATGAAACCAATGAGATTGAAGCTTCAGGACTTGCATTCACATGGGCCTCTACTAAGACCATGGGAGGGGTTCTAGCAATGTGTTCACATGGATATTTCTTATTTTTGTAAAAGAATAGAAGATATTTTTGGTTAAAAGGCCATCCAAACTGAATGAGCTTCAGAGCCCTCCAAGCCCAAGCCTCCTCCCCATCTGCCCCAGATCACCACTCTTGCTAAGCTTTCCATGAGCTCCCAAAAGGGAAGCCCTCTGGGGCCACACGGCACTTTCACCTTGTGTCTAATACATCGTATCACCTATGATTTGACAAGATGTACGAGGATTTCTGTTCCTCTGTCTGTCTCCAAAGTAGGTATTCACCAAACATTTGCCGAGGGGATATTCGTGAGGAGAATATAAACAGAGCTTGGTGCAAATATTTGCTGATCTCTCCAGACTCGGTCATGTTCATCTTCAGAAGGAGACCAACTGCCGCTTCGTTGCACACCAGCAGGCAGAAGGGAACAGGGGAAGTCGCGGGACCCAAGAGGGGGAAAGAGGACCTCAGGAGTGCTGTGGGAAGGGTGTGAAGCCAAATCACAAAAGCAAAGAGAGTCAAACAGAAATGAGATGGAGAGATTAAATAAGGCAGGGACAACAAGATGAACTTATCATCCAGAAAGAGCTCATGTTAAGTTAGGTGGTGGGATGGTTTCACTGATAAACAAAGGGAAAAATACACCATATGTAAAACGGGGGAGACGAAGAAAATAGGTATTTAGTTACTATGGCATGGATTGAATCTGAGACCACAGCTAACACAGTGCCTGCCACCTATTCTCTCTCATCTGGGAGACCATCCCCAAGGAGCACTGACCCAGCCTTCAAGACCCAGCCTGGCCCTGACTTCCTGGAGCCACAACTCCACTTTCCCTTCCTACTGCCGGGATTTCATTCCTGCCTCAGCTCTGCCCCCAAAGCTGTGACTGTGAGGACAACTGCAGTGGCCCGCTGCCTTACTTATTTTAAACATCTGCGTAATTACTGAACAGCGCATGTAGAGAAACTATCCTTTACATTTGCCTTCCATGACCCTGAGTCTTCCAAAATTCACCGCTAGTTAGACAATTTTTCGTGTTTTATATTTCAAGGCATCATTTCATCCCACGTACCCAAGAATGAGCTGTGTTCTGGAAAAAAATATGACATTGTTCTGCTAGGAAGAGGCAAAGAGGCAAAAGCAAAAGGCAGGAGCGAAACCCCCGGGCGAGCATTTCCCATGAGAAAGAATGTCACAGCTGCAAACAGATGCCTTGTGTCCCCGGCCCAAGTGTCACTTACTCTGTAGAAGTACAGTTGGGACCAGTGTTTGCAGAGCAAGCAATTCCTTCCCCTCCTCTTGCCGTTAATCGCTATGCCGAGACCGGCGCAAGGAGAATCTGAGATCATTCAAAATTTAAACAGTGAAGGCAGCAATCAAAATGTCACTGGGTTAGAGGAATGAATGAATAATTTAGCTCGTGAAAAGTTAACATTTAGAAAAGACCAGACTTGCAAATTCCAAGAGGGAGATACAGCCTGAAATAAGATGGTCCCCTCTCTTCAATTAGAAATAAATAAACTGACTCCAGAATCTATATGTTCATCTCCCAGACAAGATTTTGGCAGGAGTACCATTCAGACCTGAGAGCCAGAGAGTGGGCTGGCCCCTGACAGGGCGGACTGGAACATTATTTGATTTTAGCTCATATAGCACTCTTGGAGCTCGGACCAAGCTGGGTACAACCGGATGCCCAGCAGGGAGAGATGCAAAGACCACCGCTGCCCTTGAGGTCTGGTGGGGTCCGTGAGAAAGGCACAGCAACTGCGTAGCACAAGAGTGTGTAACAGAGCTCAGACAGAACAGTGGGAGACTACTTGCCCAGGCTAGCAATTGTGTTGGGTTGGTGTGTGATAGAAAATCAAGGTGACAGGTGGTATCTAAGAGATGCCTGGGCTCGGAGACATGACTGTCAGGGAGCTCCAGCAGCCAGCAGCAAATTTGGAAATCAGGGTTAGGACCCTGTTGGGGACAGCCATGCTCTTACGTCTTACATGACTATAGGTATGGTGATTCTCTGCCCACAATGTCCTCATCTCCTCTGTCCACCTGAAAGTCATTGCTCTTCCATGTGATAGGACATTGGCACCAGCTGAACTCTCCAGGGCAGCCCCAACAGGCCTGGGTGCTGGCTGCTCTCCATTTCCAGCACTTTCCAAGCATACCAGCAGTGAACACATCCTTTTGTGATGTTGCTAGCCTGGTGCACGACCTGTTCAGCCAGCAGCCAGCAAAGACCATGTCTTATCTCCTCTGCATGCACAGAGCCCAGCGAGCAAGACATTCAACAAACATGTGTTAAAATGAATGAGGCAGAGCTCCACTTCCCTTGGTGGGAGCTCCTGGCTTCCACCCTAACAAGAAAAAGCTGAACACTCTAAAAACATCATTACTTTTCTTGAGCCCATCAAAGAGACAAAGCCACTAGACAATGAAGCGAATGTAATTTGAAGAGTGATGAGCTGAGAAAAGGAGGTACACATCACTGATTCGCCTTTAGGAGAGAAGGAGGAACACATGGCTGCCATGAGAAGCGAGTAGGAAGGAAATGGCTTGAAAATAAACAAATTCTGAAGTGTGGCCCAAGTATCACAGTTTAGGGTGACAAGGAGCTCTGGACACAAGGGGCAGTGGTCTGCACTCTCATGCAAGCTCTTTTCATTGTGTTGCTCTGGAACCTTTGTCAAACATCAGATGAACTTTTGCTACTGGCCAAGATGGTGTGCCGGGGACAAGATTAGTCACTGAGCCATAAAACACTAGAAACCTGTGACAGTATGATTTTGACATTGGACAACCAGCAGCCCAGGAAAGTCATGGCCTCTATCAGGCATTGTGAGAAAGTTTGGGGCCAGGCAGGAGACCATGCCTAACACTGAAGAAGGACCCAAAAAACTAAGAGCCCTCATCCCCCTACACAAGCCTGACACAGAGGAACAAGCCACAGCAGTCTTCTGGAGGGGGGCACAAACAGGCAGAGAGGCCCCCTCCGTGGTGGACATGCAGGAACCTATGAAGGAGGTGGGAGAAAGCCTCTGACCCCACAGGCCCCGAGTGAGGGTGACAGTGCCCACTGAGGCAGAGACTGAAAATGCACAGTGGTGCCTGAAGGTAACCAGAGCAACAACAGCCCCCAACCCAACCTGACCACACCTACTTGCCTCCACCCCTCATGCACAGCCTGACAGAACTGGGGTGCCCCCTTCCCCTCTCTGGCATTCTGCCTTGGAAACTCTAGCTGCCTTCATCTCCTTGATCCCCTCCTCTGACTCCTCCACTGAGGGAGACCACCAGGCCCGATTTGAGTCCCCCTCACCGTGCTGCGGCTTGGAGATTCTCCAGGTGGTCAGCCGTGACCACAGTAAGATGACCTCGTTTGTCTCCCCTCTCTCAAGAATGACCTTCCTGCGCCAACTGTTGTCCAATGTCCAAACTATTATCTCATAGATTTTTGTCCAGGTTTCTAGTGTTTTACGACTCAGTGGTAAATCTGGTCCCCATTACACCGTTTTAGCCAAAAGCAAAAGTTCGTTTGATTTTCTACAAAGGTTCCAAGAAAATTCAATAGAGAAAGGAGAGCCCTTTCAACAAATGGTGTAAAAATAAGTGGATGTCCCAGTGGAAAAAATAAACCTCAGTATCTGCTCCATCCCCCCAACATTGCACAGAAAATGTTACCTGAGATGGGCCATAAACCTAAATGCAAAAGTTAATGACAATGTAATAAAGCTTTTAAGGGAAAACCTACGTCTTTATGACTCTGAGAGTAGGAAAACATTCTTGAGGCAGGAAACAGAAAATAGTGACCATAAGAGAAAAAAAAAAAAAAGAAGAAGAAATTAGATTTCACCAAAATTAAGATCTTTTGGTCATCGAGTGACCATTAAGAAAATGAATAGGTCAGCCATAGGCTTAGATAAAATAGTCACAAAACTAAATGCTAGTATCTGGGACAAATCAAGAACTCTTACAACTCAGTAGTAAAAAGACAACCCGATTTTAAAAAGGTCAAAGGATGTGAATAGATACTTTGCAAAGAAGGTTCACAAATAACACATGTTCACAATAAACACATGAAAAATTGCTGGATCCCATTAGTCCTCGGGGAGATAGAGATGATTAAAACCACAAGATAGGGGCACCTGGGTGGCTCAGTGGGTTAAGCCTCTGCCTTCAGCTCAGGTCATGATCCCAGGGTCCTGGGATCGAGCCCTGCATCGGGCTCTCTGCTCCACAGGGAGCCTGCCTCCACCTCTCTCTCTCTACCTGCCTCTCTGCCTACTTGTGATCTCTGTCTGTCAAATAAATAAATAAAATCTTAAAAAAAAAAAAAAAAACACAAGATAGCACTACTCAGCCAGTGGAACAGCTGAAATTAAAAACACCAGCCCCTGGGGTGCCTGGGTTGCTCAGTGGGTTAAAGCCTCTGCCTTCGGCTCAGGTCATGATCTCAGGGTCCTGGGATTGAGGCCCACATCGGGCTCTCTGCTCAGTGGGGAGCCTGCTTCCTCCTCTCTCCCTGCCTGCCTCTCTGCCTACTTGTGATCTCTGTCTGTTAAATAAATAAACTCTTTAAAAAAATACATTTTAAAAACACCAGCCCCAACAGTGAAGCAGCTGGAACTCGTATATTGTTGGCGGCTGTATTGTGGTATCTGGCAGTTTTGTAGACTAAAACATACACCTGCCCTTTGGTTCAGCAGTCCCATTCTAGGTGTTTCTCCAAGTGAAATGAAACATATACCCACAAGGTTTATAAAAGAATGGATATTAATAATATCCCAAACTGGGGACTCCCGGGTGTCCACCCATACAGAGACGGACGTACAAACTGCGGTATATTCACACAGTGTGACACTTCTCAGCAAGAAACAGGAACAAATGGCCAATATACAACACAACGCAGATGAATCTCAAAAAGATCACACTTGTGAAAGAAGCCAGACGGGAAAGAGCATGTACCACTGTACCTACCGTAGGATTCAATTTCTTTGACATTCTAGAATAGACAAAGTGAACATATGCAAAAAAGGAAAGTATCTACTAAAAAAAAGATACCTTATGATAGAAAAAGCTCAGCTCAGGGGTGTGTCTGGTGAGGGAGGAGCTGGAAACCAGCGGGGAAAGGGCATGAAAGTGGAGGAATGTGCTGTCACTTGGAAGGTGGGCACTTGTTACACAGATTTAGGCAATGACCAAAACTCAAGAAGTGAAAACCTTTAAGATGTGAGCCTTGCTTTGATCGTAAATTTTACCTCGAAAGAAAAAAAAATCGAAATGCATCTGAAAACGTAAACATATTGATGGTTGGAGAGAGGGATAGATGAATGAATATGGGATAAAACAAGGATAGTAGATATTAATAGCAAAGTCTAGGTGGTTGGGTAGATGAGTGAGTACTATAAAATTCCTTAAACTTTTCTTTGTGCCTGAACATTTCATGATATAAATTGATGGGGAAATTTTTGTTCCATGAGCCAGGCAAGATGCTAGCCTCACATAGGCCAGGGGGCAAGGGCAGGGACCAAAGCACCTGGGTTATAGGACAGGACGAGTTAGATAAACACTGGGGACCCCGGCAACCGTAGCCTTCATTGACCAGACACTCATGGTGCTCAGTCCCAAACAGAGCCCTCCTCAAAAGTCAGTTCTTTTAAACAGGAAAATTCACTGTGGACAAAGTAGTTTTTAAAAAAAAGTCCTAGAATTATCTTGACACAGTCTGGCAGGGCATATGGGGAGCTGGCCTGAAAGGGCAGACAGAAAAATGTAAAAAGGGACCATGACCTTTTCAAGAACTCAGTGGTTGGCAAGTCTTCAATTCCTAATGTTGGGGGATGCTAAATAATTCAAATGAAGTACGTTCCTGGCTTCCACTCTCTGTAGTCAAGAGTATTGATTCTACCATTACTCACCCATGGAGGCCTTTGCAGGAAGATGCCAGTGAGAAATGGAGGAGTGACAGCAGTCCTGCCTTGGATATTTTGCTCTGGCCTTACTCTGAGTTTCATTTGCTCTTCTGCAGGCACCGAAAATGAACCATTCCTGAAGCCCCACCAAGATCCATATCTATGTACCTTCCCCCATTGGCCTTGGGATTTCAGGCAACAAAAGATGGATTCAGAATCCCCCATCCGTCCCCACACAAGACCATGATTCCATGATCTGATCTGCAGACAGTACTTTTTAAACTTTGATGTGCACAAGGACACCCTGGGGATCTTGCCAAAATGCAGATTCTGATTCCTTCGGGGGACTCAACTGGGCAGTCCGCCTTTCCAAGAAGCTCGCAGGTGATGCCGGTGCTGCTGGTGATGGGTCACTCTTTGGGTAACAGACACTGGATGACTATAAACCAAGCCTCACCCTGAAGCCTCCTTCTTCCAAGTCTAACCTGTACATCACATCAGTATCACATCCCTGCCTGAAGATCCTCCACCGCCTGCTAGTTGAACCAGGCTTTTCCACCTGACATTCAAGACCCTTGTGCAGATGGATCCCACCTGCTTTCTAACCTTTTCTTCCACTGCTCTCTTCTCATGATCTGCACCTCCACCAAATGGAACCTTGTGCTGCTTCCCAGACTTCCTCTCACTCTGCCTTCATTCAGCTATTTCTTCTACCTGGGAGGTTCTTGCCCAACTCCTTGAGGGTCCCAGCTCAAATGCCACCTCCACTATGAAGCCCAACACCCTTCTTGCAGCTAGAAATCATCCTCCTTCCTCTAGCCTCTGGTGTCCTTTTGTACCTTCCTGTCTAAGGACATTATCACCAGGTTCCTTTTCCTATGACTTTTGACCATGTCTTTTGTCTAATCTATACAACTGTCTGCTCCATGCTTCCTTAGGGCAGATTCTCATTGGATTAATGCCCATAGACATCTAGCACAAAACTTTGTACACTTGGACATAATCGTGTGTGTTTATTATTAATTTTATTGGGGTGTAATATAAGTCCGTAAACTGCATAGGTTTTAAGTGTACTCTTCATTGAGTTTTACACCTGGTAACAACTACCCAGTGGAGATAGAGAGCCATCACCCCAGAATAGTCCCTGCTTCCCTTTCCCCACCCACAGCGCCATCCCTAGCCAGAATATAACTGCTCACATTTCCACCGCCCTAGATTTGTTTGTGCCTTTGAACTTCATGTAAATGGAATCATACCACATGCACTCTTCTGTCTAGCTTCTTCAGTCCAACATCACATTTTGGAGCCTCCTCTGTGTTGTTGCATGTTGGAAACAGCATCTCAAAGATGCCACCACTGGTGGGAATGGAAGCCCCAGTTCCCTGCACTCACTTGTGCCGTGGTGTTTTGGACGTTCGGGGCTTGTCTCCTACCTGCTTTCAGGTTGTTCACAAAGTCACTGAGCATCCCTGAAGCCCTGTCACTCTTTCTTGCCGGCCCTTCTGCCTCCTCCCATTCTACCCCATGCCTTCCAGCTGCCTTCAACAAAGAGCTCCTGACTGCCTTCCCACCACCTCTTGAGACCCCGCTGTCCAGCTTGAAGGTTCTGTGCTCCCAGGGACAGTCTTCATCTGTCAGGAGATGCTGTCATCTCCATTCGTTCTTTGCAAATCCATTTTCCTTCCTTGGGGCTGGGGGTGGCTCATCTGTTGAGACTCAGTCAGGTCCTTGTGCTCATGTCCTGCTTTGCCAGGAAGCAAGTGTGACTGGTAAGGAAGAGGCCACTGACCCTGTTGGGCTCTCAGCCCAGCTGCCATCTGCTCACCCCCATGACCCAGCGATGACAATGATGGCCTGACAGATTCTCTCAGTCTGGGTCTTGGTGTACATTGGGTCAACAGACACATCACAGTGACCACAACAGACTTATTCACATTCTTTGCATCAACTCTGCTGTGGCCTACATCAGAACTGCCACTTGGGGCCTTCATGTGATAGGGTAAGAGTGAGGTCCAAACTAAGCAAGTCCCACATCAGGCCTGTTACCCCCCAACACAGTGACGTTTGGCTAAAACATGAGGGAAGAAGTCAGGTGTCATCCCCAGTGAATTACCTTAATCTAGAAAGAACAGGAAAGGGAGCTAGAGGATGAGTGCTGTGTCATTTTGCACTCTGTAAAAATTATGGTAAAAATATACTGTCTCAGTCAGCTCTGGCTGCTATAACAAATATGCCACAGACGGGGTGGCTTATACAATAAACATTTATTTCTCACAGTTCTGGAGACTGGGAAGTCTCAGGCCAAGGCCCAGCAGATCTGTTACCTGGGGAGGCTCTCTTCCTGATACCTGCAGAGGGTTCCTGGCGACCGTTGTCCTCTTGCTGTGTGCTCACGTGGTGAAGAGCAGAAAGAGGGCAGTCTGTCTGTCTCCTATGTCTTCCTACAGGGCCACTAATCCCATCGAGGGGTCAACACCCTCATGACCTAATCGCCTCCCAAAGGCCCCACCTCCAAACAACTTCACTTTGGGGATAGGGTTTCAACATGAGAATTTGGGGCTCTCAGCTATTCAGTCTATAACATATACATACCAGAAAATTCATTAAAATGGCAACCATTTTAAATGTACAGTTCAATGGTGTTTTGTACTTCTTGCGACGTCATTTGCTGAGCGCTCTTTCAAGACATACATAGACGATCGTATGGAGCACTCCCTTAATCCTCGCAGACCTGAGAATAGTGCTGTTATCCCTGTCTTAGGACACTAAGGCCCAGAGTGGGTGTTGGTTGCATTGGGCAAATGGAGGATCCTGGGTGTAAACCCCATCTGTCTGCTCCAGCCTGGTCCCCTATTGCTTTTTTGCCTGCCTTTCTGTCTGGCTCCTTGAAGGTGATTTCAATGTCTCTGATCTCATAGATCCCATCAAAGTGTTTACAGTGCAGACCGCAAAGTCCTTCCGCGTCCTCGCAGCACTTACAGAAAGGGAGGCAGGAAGGAGATGGTGTCTTTCCCCTCCTGCCAAGGGGCATTCAGCCTTGTGCCGCACCCTCCACCGTCTGCTTTGGCCTCTGTGGTGTGACTCTTGAGATTTGCAGGATACCAACAAGGCCTATCCAAAAATGTTTTCCGTTCCGGGGTTATTATGTACCTCAAATTCTTACCAACAGTCCTCTGAGCTAGCATTTCATTAAAGTGCAAACATATAATAAAAAGGAAGACAGAGGAAGCCACTATCTCTTATTAATATTGTGGCCATTTTGTGTAATGTATTACCCAGCCCAGAGCCGAGCCTACTGGGATGGCCCCGGGGCCAATTATTTCGGAGTGAGGAGAAAAATTAAGAAATAAATTGTAGCTCAGGATTCCACCTGAGAGCCCAGGATGATGTGAGGTACTGTTGTGAATTATGGCCTCTCTGATGGAGCATACAGGGAGGAGAAAAAGCTGAAAGCAACAAAGATGAGATTTAGTTACTTCAGAATTTTGATGGGCCCTTGTGTGGTGATGTGTTAAAATAAGATGTTTGGAATCAAGCAGTACAGAGTTTGCCAGTCACCAGCTGTGTGGCCCTGGGCAAGCTGCTTGAACCATCTGGATCTCCATTTCCACTGACCACAAATGAAATATTTTTTTTTAAAGATTTTATTTATTTATTTGACAGAGAGAGAGAGAGAGAGATCACAAGTAGGCAGAGAAGCCAGCAGAGGGAGAGGGGGAAAGTAGGCTCCCCGCCGAGCAGAAAGCCCAATGCGGGGCTCAATCCCAGGACCCTGAGATCATGACCTGAGCGGAAGGCAGAGGCTTTAACCAACTGAGGCACCCAGGTGCCCCAATCAAAGATTTTAATACCCTGTGAAGGGTTGTGAAGATGAGCCATTGTCTGGATAAGTATAGTATATATAGAGAAAGTATCTGGCACAGAGACGGTGCATGGAGGTGTTCAAGAAATGGCACCTCTCGGGGCGCCTGGGTGGCTCAGTGGGTTAAAGCCTCTGCCTTTGATTCAGGTCATGATCTCAGGGTCCTGGGTTCGAGCCCCACATTGGGCTGTCTGCTCAGCGGGGAGCCTGCTTCCTCCTCTCTCCCTGCCTGCCTCTCTGCCTACTTGTGATCTCTCTCTGTCAAATAAATAAATAATATCTTTAAAAACAAAAAAAAGAAAGAAAGAAAGAAATGGCACCTCTCATGCTGCTCAAAAACTCTATCAGAAAGTCTATGGATGCTGGAGATGGGCAAGGACCACGGTGTCCCAGTTGTGCTAGTGCAGCAGTAAGTGGGAGCCTCTGTTTCAGTTAGCTATATCTCTGGCCTCCCCACAAGCTCTGGAGGTAGACCTGTGTGGGATGGTCCCACTTCTTAGCATTGATGGAAATAGCCATGACTTCTCAGTGTGAAAAATATTGTTATGATTTGGATCGTTCAGTTTGTTTTCCTACCATAAACCGTGGTGAGAGCACCATGGAAGATCTCCGCGCCCCCCCCCACCCACCAACACAAATTTAGCTGAGGAATGAGCCAGTTAACCCAGAGAACCTCAAGATAGTGATCAGCATTGGGAAATGCTAATCACACTCTCAGTGTAGGATCAAATAGCTTCCTTAAAAAGCCAGCAGTGACCTTTAACTAGGACACATCTAAGTAAACACATTGAAGCAAATCAAGAGTAAAGGGAAATTAGAATTGACAAGACATTTTTCTGAAATTCTGAGTGATGGAGGGAGGGTCCAGAGAAGAGTGACCCTGTGGCTTCAGGGTCCACAGTGACCACCTAGATCCCAGGTGGTATTTTAAGAATAGTATGAAAGGTTTCCTTCCTTCCTCAGGAAGGTCCAAGATGTCTCAGGAAAGGAGGAGCCCAGCCCCAGGCCAGAGATTCCTAGCTGCATCTAGGGCCAGTCTGAGAAGCAGATTCCAGATTCCCTCCCTCTCTCTTTCTCTCTCTCTCTCTCTTTCTCTACTGGAGAGGGTGGGGATGAATAGGAAAAGCCCTCCGTGGGCAGTAGCCTGGCACACAGAGGAACAAAGGAAGGTCAGGCCCTTCAAGTGTGACCCTGAGCCCCACAGTCTAGCAGTCCAAGTTGAGAAGTTAATTCAAAAGCCAACCAAGCCTCAACAAACAACAATCCAAGAACCAAAGAGTTCCGGCCATCCTAAAGCCAAATTACAGGGAGCAGTTAATCCAGGAGTGAAGACAAAGCCATACTGAAGTCAGAAGGCCAAGGTACTTCTAACCAATGGGGCCCAAAGAGGAGCGAGATGAAGGTAGACAAGGAGTGCTTTTGGAACCCACAACAAGCCAGCTGCCCAGCTGCCTATGGCCTATAGTGGAGCCATGCAATATGCCTTTTAACTTATAGGAGTTAAACCTTTTGCCATCTGCAGAGAGTGAGAGAAAACACAATGCACTAGGGCCCGCAGCACACCTCACCCAGTGGACAAGTTCCTTGGAATGAGTGGTGCTGTTCCCAAGGATGATCCCGGTGCCCAGGACAGTGCACCTTGTGAGCATCTAGATATCCTGGAAGTGATGTTATAGTTTCATATTTTTCATTTAAAAATGGTCCCTAAATGCAGACCAATCTCTGCATCTGATGCTCAAACCCAATTCGTCTCCACCCCCACTGTCAAAAAGCAGTCAGGTCTCACACAGAAGAGGAAACTAGCTGTGATTGACTTAGGGAGGTGCATCACTCAATGTAATTTTAGGGTGATACAAAGATTTTCAAGGCTAATTTTGACTGTGTGCAAATTTTACCATATGTGCTAACCAGACAACCTAAATCCTCGTTAAATCTGGTCTACATTTGATTCCTGTGAATGCAGGAAGTGGATGGCAGACTCCAAAGGCAAAAAGCATAGTCAGGCTTGTGACAGAGACACTTAAACCTACCTAGACCTACATGGAATCTGAAAAGTGTAGGGAACAGAATCTACCAAAGTCAAAAGGGAATGGCCACTACCATTCAACAGGGAAAGGACAGTCTTTTCAACAAATGGTGTTGGGAAAACTGGATATTTACATGCAAAAGAATGAAAGTGGACCCTTGCTTTATATCATATATGTATAAAAAAGTAACTCAAAATGGATCAAAGGCCTAAACAGAAGAGCTAAAAGTATTAAACTTTTAGAGGAAAACATAGGGAGAAATCTTCATGACATTGGATTTAGCAATGATTTCTTAGATATGACACCGAAAGCGCAAGCAAAAATAGAAATAATAGATAAATTAGACTTCATCAAAATTCTAAAACTTTGTGCATCAAAAGACATTATCAACAGAGTGAAAGGCAGCCCACAGGATGGGAGAAGATATTTTCAAATCATGTATCTGTTAAAGGATTAATATCCAGAATACATAAAGAACTCTTACAGCTCAAAGATTAAAAACAAACAACAAAAACCAATTAAGAAATGGGCAAAGGACTTAAATAGACACTTCTCCAAAGAAGACATACAGATGCCCAAAAGCATGTGAAAAGATGTTCAATATGATTATCGGGTCATTAGGGAAATGCAAATCCAAACCACAATGAGATACCACTTCATACCCATTAGGATGGCTATCATTAGGGAAAAAATGAAGAAAAAGAAAAATAACAAATGCTGGCAAGGATGTGAAGAAATTAGCACTCTGGTGCATTGTTACTGTGGAAAACAGTATGACCAACCCTGAAAATATTAAACATAGGATTTCCCTATGAGTCAGTAGTTCCACTTTTGAGTTATTGTTCCAGGGGTATAAAGTTTCTGTTGGGAAGATGAAAAATTCGTAGGGATGGATGTACAGTAATGTGTGTCTACTTAGTACCATTAAACTGCACTCTTAAAAATGGTTCAAACGGTAAATTTTATGTTAGGTATCATACCTAACACAAGGATTAAAAGATTAAAAAAAAAAATCAGCATTTATGTAACCAGTAGCCACCTGCTGCCAGTACCCCAAGGAAATCTCTGGTCTCTAAATTCCCTTTAGGTGGGGTGAGGTTGCTGCTGGAAGGCTCTCTGTCCAAGGAGGACTGGAGCAGAAAATGTACAGGGTTGAATGGAGGTGACAGTCAAACAGTTATCTGGAAGAAACGGGGACGACAGAGGCCACAGAGAGGAGGAGAGATTCAGGGGGACTTTAAAACTTTACTCCTGACCTTGACTACCCCAGAGTTGAGCCACTCAACCAAAACTTTGTTCTTCCAATGGTTCCCATTCCACCAGTCTTGTTCTCTTAAACTCCTCAGCTGTTTTTCCCAGTGTGCAGCCTCAGACGGGCACTGATGGCAAACTGTCAGCCTCAAATTTCGCCCGGGTTTTTCTAATTCTTTAACCTCTGGGGTCTTTGCTGTTGATTAAAGGCTTGCATTGAAAGAATGCTTGCGCCGCCTGGACCACATCTTGAGAAGACAGTCCATCAGTGTTCATGTCTCAGCACCGAGATCATAAATCATCCAGAGAGGAACTGGGGCTGTATCCTGGCCAGCGATCGATGGTGCTAATGGCTTCTGGTCCATTAGGGAGGGAAGGGGGTTAGCCTGGGCAAGGCAGCAGCAAATTGCTTATCAGCCCCGCCAAGCAAAGATGCTGGGAATGTTGTTTGTTGTCCCCTGAGCACTCAGGGCAGGACATAGCAAAAAGAAAAAACTTCTCTCTGGGTCATTTGACCCCTCTGTCCTATGCCAGATTCCTTGCCCTTCCTAATCCTAAGGAGACAACTACTCACAGAAAATCAGCCCATGAAGCAGCTTTCTTGCCTGTTCCTTTAGCAGAACTGTTTAAACCACTGTCCTACCAAGACTGCAGGTCACTCCAGTGAATTATCTTTACAGAGCCCTTTCCATGGACCCCTTTGAGCCTCGGACCCCAGAAGCAGCATAGTGCAAGAAACAGCCTATGCTGAACCGCACGGGAAGTCGTCCCAGTGTGGTCCAGGATAGCAGCTCTTAGGAATCCCAGTAAGGATGTCTTACTCTGGAAAACAAGCTTGATGGTTAGTAAAAATGGCTATTTTCTCCTTGTTACTGAGCACCATGAGAAAATAAGGCATCTCTGGACCTCCTCGGTGCATTGTTTTGTTAACGATGTTCCAACACCTTACAGTTACGTCAGTTTCACTCCCGAGCACTTCGTGTTATCCACGCACCAAGATCCTATTTACCAAGCCATAGTCACTTAGCTGGTCTTCTAGCAGCTGGGGTTTATGCAAATCTTCATCTGTAGTGCTATCAAAACCCAAGATCCCCAAAGCAAATGAGGGCAATGGCTGGAATTTCTCTATCCTCTGGGGAAAACCTTTGGGGAACAATAACAGAATAAAATAGGAAAGGGGCTGGATTCTATTTGCATCGTAAAGTCAATAGTTGAACAAAGCCCCGATTTCCCATTTTGATGTGCTCCTGGGTCTGAATCATGCTGGCACATGCCCCATCTGTCAGGTATAATGATGGCACTTTGAATGGTCTGATTGTAGCCCCAGGATTAAAGCCCAGCTGAGTAATGTGGTGTTGAGTTAAGACATGCCCACTATAAAGAGACTGTTCTTCTCCTTCACAACCAAAGCGTAGACAGAGTTCTTTCTGTTCATGACGTGTCCTGTCTTCAGATCTGCTGCTAAAAGGGAAACAAGCCCTTCTTCTGTTTGTTCTTTAATAGCCTCGTCTCCGACCTTCCCATCTTCAGATACTCAGCATTAAAGTGACTTCATTGAAATTTGCCATAAATATTGCAAATAGTTTGTTCTGTTCTTTTTTTTTTTTTTCTCAAAATGGTCACGATTATGAGTAGGGTAATAGAACAACAACACCCCTCCTAAAACCAACTGAAAATATTTCAAACAGCTTTCTCAGTCTTCCGTCCCAGGGTCTGTCACCCCTCCTATCTGAAATGGAAAGCAGAATTTTTAAGACTTTGAACTCCATGATTCAGACATACCTGGAGTCATATCCCAGCTCTGGAAATTACCATGGGGTGTGGCAATTATAAAACATGTCATCAAAATTTTTTTTTTTTTTAATTTATTTGACAGAGATCACAAGTAGGCAGAGAGGCAGGCAGAGAGAGAGGAAGGAAAGCAGGCTCCCCGCTGAGCAGAGAGCCCGATGTGGGGCTCGATTCCAGGACCCCGGGATCATGACCCGAGCCGAAAGCAGAGGCTTTAACCCACTGAGCCACCCAGGCGCCCCCATGTCATCAAAATTTTAACACACTTCCCATGAAGAGTTGAGGTCAATATCTCCAACTCTTGAATCTAGGCTCTGTGACTGCTCAACCGATAAAATGCAACAGAAGTAATGGTGACAGTTTCTAGACCCAGGCCCCAGGAAACCAGCAGATTCTGCTTCCTGCCTCTTGGGATGCCCCTTCTCCTTTGTGGAACTCAGTCACCATGACATGAAGAAGGAGAACAGCCCATGGAGGAGCTCATGAAGCGAGGACCCAAGTTCTCAGGACCTCAGATTCAGCTGAGCGGTCAGCCCGTAGCCTGTCCTGTGACAAAGCCATCTTGGAAGTGGTCATCTATCCCCAAGCTTCCACATTCATATACAGGTTTTTGTGTAGACCTTTGTTTTCATTTCTCTTGGGTATAGACCAAGTACTAGAATTGGGATGTTATATGGGAACTCTATATTTGAGCATTTGAGAAACTGCCAACCTTTTTTTTACATCAGCTGCATTATTTCACGTTCCCACTAGCAAGGCTGGAGGGTTCTAATACTCCATATCTTTGCCAATAATTTTTATTATCAGTCTTGGTGATTGCAGCTATCTTAGTGTGTGTGAAGTGTATCTCATGTCATTTTGAGCCGCACTTCCCTGATGGCTAATGGTGTTGAACATCTTTTCATGTGCTTCTTGGTCATCTGCAGATCTTATTTGGAGAATGTCTACTCTGATCCTCCACCTGTTTTTAAATTGGGTTATATGTTTGTTTGTTTGTTTGTTTGTTTCACTTCTCTTGATGGTGTCTTTGAGCCACTAAAGTTTTTATTTTGATAAAGTTCAATTTGTCAGTGTTTTCTTTGGTTACTTACACTTTTAGGTGTTCTATCTAAGAAACCATTACCTAATCCAAATCACAAAGATTTACACCTATTTTTTTTTCTCTTTAAGGGTGTTATAGTTTTAGATTAGGGTTTTTTTTTTTTTAACCCATTTGGGGTTAATTTCTGTATATGGTGTTTGGTAGATCATCTAATTTCATTCTTTTACAAGTGGCTATTCGGTTATCCAAGAATAACATATTGAAAAAGCTCTTCTTTTCCTCATGGCCTTGGAACCCATTGAAAATCAATTAACTGCAAATGTATCTATTCCATTGACCTATATGTCTGTCTGCATGCTAGTAACACACTGTCTCGATTCCTGTAGATTTAAAACCAGTTTTTGTTTCCAGAAATGAGTTCTCTAATTTTGTTCTTCTTTTTCAAGAATGTTTTGGCTCTTCTAAGTCTCCTGTGTTTCCATATGAATTTTAGGATCCTCTTGTGAATGTCTGCAAAGAACCCAGCTAGAATTTTGATGGGGATGTCAGTGAATGACTTTGCCATGAATCACTGCAGGGAACGCTGACATCTTGACAACATCTTGAGTCTACTGATCCTCCAACACGAGATATCTTCTCATTTATTCGGATCTTCCTTAATTTCTTTCAACGATGTTTTATAGTTTTCTGAGTAGACATTTTGTTTTGTTAAATTCATTCCCAAGTCTTTTATTCTTTTTTGATGTAAAAAGAGCAGTTCTCGCTCTTTGACTGTATTGGGAAGCCCTTCCCTGCTAAGAGTTTTATCTTACATAAGTATTTCAGTTACCTGGGAGTTTCAGACTTCTCTGGCTAAGTGTTAGCTCTTTGGCAATTAATTCAACTAGAAATAAACTCCATGATAAAGATCTTCTCCTGCCCTGGTCTGGTAGGTTTTAAATAAATTCTAGTAAGTTCTAAAGACTTCCAAGGGACTTATCTTTTATTTCAGAAAATGTTTTTTGAGCACTGCCACCTTCCATCTGCTCCTCTTGGGGGGCTGCTTTGTGCTTGTTCAGTGCTAACCTGATCCTTTCTTTGTGAAGCTGCAGCCGAGGAGACCTCAGGACTCACCATGGCCAATAAAGAACCCAAGGAATAAGTCAGGACTGAGAACTACAATCATAGTAACTTGAAGGTAGGGGGCAGGATGGTTCTGTAGTGCTCTTTAGGATTAAAAGAGGCATACGCCACTTAGTAAACTGATGAAAACCTATTGTGCATGGCAAGGTTTGTCAATGAGGCAGATCAGATTCTGATTTGATGGGCAACCAATCCACGAAACAGACAGACCTGCATGGTTGGAAGTGGATGAGGAAGATAACAATTGATGTGTTCCAGCAGGAGGTGGGAGGTATCTACTAAAAAGGGAATCTGCTACTTCATTCCAGAACTCTGTTCCTCCAGACTAAGAAGAAAGACATTCTCAGTTAGCAAACTGCAATTTGGTTCTACCATATCCTCACTAGGATCATATTGTGTAATATAATTTTCTCTAGTCTTCCATTTCCCCCCTCTTGATTTTTTTGTTGTATGTGAAGTATTTGGAGCATGTGCAGAAGCATACTGGCTTTTGTTGTTGTTGTTTAATAAATGGCCAATGATGTGTTTTGATCAACATCAGATGGAGAGAGAATGGAGAAAAATACTGCTTCTGTGGAAATAGCCCCTTTCTCCATTCGTGGCACACTCACTCAGCTCTTATCTTTGTATTCCAGTAAGTTATTTTGCTTTCAGTCTTTAATACACACAAAAAAGAACAACATAAAAATTCTTCTACATTGTTTAATTGGAGAATTTTAATGTTTTTTTTACTTATCATTGTAAAACCAAGGATAATTTTACAACTTTTTTGTATGTAGCTGTTATATGTAGGGCAAACTAACTTTCAGTAGAGATAAATTATTCTAAAAGAAACGGTAGCCTCCGGGATCGCTTCCCTTCAAGTCATGCATGCATCTTATTGTTTGGATAAACTTCTTGTTAAAAAAAAAAAAAAGGAAAATGCTTTCTTATTTCTGTATCTCAGCTCAAATGTAATTAACAAGAAAATGGAATGTGGTTCCCTATGTGTCTTCTGAGACTGGTGCTAAATAACCTTGTGTTAAAGAAAACTAAGGCAGAAATCTTTCCCCAGATGCTTTCCTTGCCAGAGATTCTGCTCTTTGGGCTATTTCCGTATGCCCTTTCAGCAACAAGATGTTCGGCAGAAGCATATGTGAATTTCAAGTTTCTCTTTGTTGGGAATAATTAGGGAAAGCATGAAATGGAGTTCAGAAATAGAAAAGAGAGATGATACAAAAGAAGAGAAGTAGGAATTCTGCCAAGAAGCCTTGAGAGGAATGAAGGGAGCAAGAGAAAGTCTGTACCTGGACTAGCTCCTGCTCAGCAAAGTTAGCCTGCCCCCCCTTAGGACCCCTGCACCCAGGAGGGCGCGGACTGTCTGCGACGTCGGTCATCAAAACCAGAATGGGACCGAAGTGGGCTTCATACTCTCTTTAATGAAAAGTTTCAAATACACAGAATAAAAAAGAATATGTATTTTGTCATAATGAACAAATATAATGAACATCCATGTTCCTGTCATCCCAAATTCAACAGTCGTCAACTCATGACCAAATTCGTCTCTGCTCTGAACTTAGTCCCCCAACCACACCCCTGATTATTTGGAAGCAAATCCCAGACATTATATTATTCCATCCATAAATCTTTCATTATGAGTGGTTATATTCTTGCATGTATATATCCATTATCACACCTTTGAAAATGAACGATAGTTTTTCTTAACATTATGCACTATTCAACCAGCGTTCAAATTTCCCCATTATCTCATAAGTTTTTCTTTAAAGTTTATTTGAATCAGGATCCCTATAAAGTCCCTATGTTGCAGTTGGTAGGTGTTTCTCTAAAAGTCTTTGAAGATCCTAGCACAGGGAGGAATGTTTCTTAGCTTGTGAATAGCCTGCAACAGTGTAAGATAAATGTATCATTGTCCTGTGGAAACTATAGGGTAAGCAAAGTCTTAACCACTTTTAACAACCAAACACAAATCACAGTGAGTATAAATTTCACCTATCATAGACTCAGAAGGGTAAAAATGGAACTTCATTTTACTAATTATTATTATTTTATTTATTATTGAAATATAGTATAGTTGACAATGTTATATTAGTTTGAGGTGTGCGACACAGTGATCTGATAATTCTGCACGTTTCTTAGTGCTCACTCTTTAAATGTCACCCTACAATTAATTACAATTTTATTGGCTATATTCACTAGGCTGTACTTTTCATCTCCATGACTTATTTATTTCGTAACTGGAAGTTTGTGCCTCTTACTCCCCTTAGTCTGTTTGACCCACTGCCCACTCCCTCACCAGAGCAACCACCAATTTGTTCTCTGTATGAAGAATCTGTTTGGTTTTTTGTTTGTTTCTTCATTTGTTCTGTTTTTTGTTGTTGTTGTTGTTTTGTTTTACATGTAAATAAAATCGTATGATATTTGTCTTTCTCTCTCTGACTTATTTCACTCAGCCTAATACCTGCTAGGCTGATTTGAATGTTGCCCGTCAACAACATTCATGTTGTTGCAAATGGCAAGAACTTATGCTTTTTTATGGGTGAATAATATTCAATTATGTATATACCACACCTTCTTTATCCCTTTATCAGTGGACACTTGCGTGGTTACCATATCTTGGTTGTTGTAAACAATGCTGCAATAACCATAGGGGTGCATATAGCTTTCAAGTTAGTATTCTCCTTCTCTTTGGATAGATAGCCAGTAGTGACGTTATTAGATCATATCGTATTTCTAATTTCTTGAGTAACCTCCATGCTGTTTTCCACAATGGCTGCCCCAACTTATATTCCTACCAGTAAGGCACAAGGATTCCCTTTCTCCACATCCTCACCAACACTTCTTACCTATTGCCTTTTTGATACTAGCCTTTCTGAGAGGGGTAAGGTGATATCCTGGTTTTGATTCGCATTTCCCTGATGATGAGTGATGCTGAACATCTTTTCATGTGTCTGTTGGCCGTCTGGATGTCTTCTTGGGAAAATGTCTATTCAGGTCCTCTGCCCATTTTTAAATCAGATTATTTGTTCTTTTGGTCTTAAATTGCATAAATTCTATATATATTTTGGTTATTAACCCCTTATCAGATATATCATTTGCAAACGATCAACCCATTCTGTAGGTTGCCTTTGTGTTTTGTTGATGATTTCCTTTGCTGTGCTAAAGCTTTTATTTTGGTGTAGTTCCACTAGTTTAATTTTACTTTTGTTCCGTTTGCTTCAGAAGAGAGATCCATAAATACATGTTGCTAAGGCTAATGTCCAAGAGACTACCGCTGATGTTTTCTTTTAGTTTTCTGGTTTTAGATCTCACACTAATTTTTAACTTGAGTCCTTACTCTGTCTCTTTTTGCAAACTTGATCTAGTCTCAGATAAATTTAATCAGACCCAGTGAGGTTTTGTTTTCTTTGTTTTGTTTTTCCAAAGTCCATTAAGACCTCCTGGTCCCCTTTTTCTTGGGTGCAGGTCTAGTCACATTCAGAGGACCTCCCCACTTTTTCCCAGGAGATGATGCTATCAAATTGGACCCACTTAAGTGCAGTTTGGTGTAATGGGGAGGAGCTTATCCTGAGACCCTCCCATTGCATTGTCCCCCTGTATTAGCTTTCTACTGCTGCATAAATAACAAAGTGCCACAAACTTAGTGGTTTAAGGCAATGCTCACTTGTTAGCTCACAGTTCTACATGTTAGAAGTTATGCATGGCATGGCTGGTTCCCCCACTCAAAGTAAGGCCAAAATCAAGGTACTGGCAAAGTTCTTGTCTGGAGGCTCTAGGGAAAATTCACTTCCAAGCTCATTCTTGTCGTTGGCAGAATTCAAGTCCTTGTGGTTATGGGACCAAGATCCAGGCTTCTGTGCCGGCTCTTAGCTGAGAGGGGCTCTCAGCTGAGAGGGGCTCTCAGCTTCTAGACATCATCCCTGTCCTTTCCAGAGATGTTTCTCCATCTTCAAGCCAGCAAGAGCACACCAATCCTTCATAGGCTTTGAATTTCTGACTTCCTCTTCTGTAACCAGATGGAAAAAACTCTCTGCTTTTAAAGGGCTCATGTGATTAGATACCATGTTTGCCTTCAGAGACTCTCCCTATCTTGACGCCAACTGATCCGGAAACTTAATTTTATCTGCAAAACGTCCACACAGCAGTTCTGAGACTGGTGTTTGAAGACATGTGTCCACCAGGGGCTAGGAATGGAGAGCAGCAATCTCAGAACTCTGCCTACCACAACTTCCATGGTGAATTTCCATGAACCACAGCTGGGTCAACAACTGTGCATATCATACCTTCTGATACTGGATCTCCCAGTCCTGCCGTGAGCCCTGGGCAGTTCCTTGGGACAGGCTCTTTCTCCCTATTCTAGCTAATTTCCAGAAGTGAGGAAGGCAGGAGTAGGGGCTGGAAGAGAAGCTGACCCCCAGTGCATTGGAAACTGCAGCTTGAGCCCATCCCATAGAGAGCTGGGACAGTCCTTCAGAGCCCAAACCAAAACAAGAAGGCGGGCTTGTGTATGCCCCACATCAGCCTGTCACTGACCAGGAGCCACCTCCTGGGGACGGGAATGAGGCGTAAGCTCAGGGGAGACAGTCTTCTGTGGCAGAGGGCAGTCTCCAGGGAGGGACCCATCGGTGGATGAGGCAGTTGTTTCCAGGTGCTAGAAGACCAGTCCTGGTTCCAAAAGTGAGACCCCCAGCTACCCTACGAGAACATCCACTCCATCCAACTTTTCTTCTTTCCACTTGTTCTACATCAGACCTTTTGAATTTATAAGTCAAAAACTTGGACGCGTTTGGTATCTGTCTTTGCTGTGCCTGAGCTAATAAAATGGTTTCATATTTTATGAATCATTCTGCCAAGGGGAAAGAGATAAACAGGTGTCCTCTGCTTTGCAAAAATCACATTATGGGTGCCTGGGTGGCTCAGTCCATTAAGCATCTGCCTTTAGCTCAGGTCGTGATACCAGGGTTCTGGGATCGAGTCCTGCACTGGGCTCCTTGCTCAGTGGGGTGCCTGCTTCTCCCTTCCCTGCTCCCCCTGCTTGTGTGCGCTTTCTCTCTCTCACTCACTCTATCAAATAAGTAAATAAAATCTTTTTTAAAATTTCACATTATGCCACTTGGCTTTTACAAAAGATCTACATTAGTACCTGTTTCGCTAACTAAAAGAAACCCAAAGAGATTTTTTTGCTCTTACCCAAAAAGACAAAAAGCAAAAATAGCATTCAGCATTTGTTTTGCAACGAGCCCAGCCAGTACAGAGGCAGCGCAAATGCCAAGCAGCAAGACCGGCCCCGCCCAGCTCCTTCCCCAGGAGCTACACTCAGCATCTCAGCATCCCGCATCATAGCTATGAACGGTCCATGAGCATGTGCTTTACCTACATTTATCTGCTGCACTCCTTAGCAAGATGTGTCCTAAAGAATCAGAAAAGCCCAAGAGAGGTCTAGAAACATTCAAATTTTTCTCTGTGTAAATTAATGGTAATTGCTTCTTTGCTCTATACCATTTTGACTTTGGAAATGTTTCATAGGAACATTTTACTTTCAGACTGCTGGATGAAATCTGTGTTCAAATGTATAATATCCGTTATTGCTAATTTTATGCATAATAACATTTTATTGATTTTTATATTTGTGAATATACTATTTTACTGGGGTTTTTTTTCCCCTTATGTCAATAAAACCTTAAATCAGCTCCAATCCTTTCTGGACAGAATGAGAAATGAAATATGAAATGTTTGTTTATGGGTTCTCATGGGTTCACTTTACAACCTGGGTTCTGAGGTCTAACTCAGTTTTTCCCATGAAAACTGTAGGCTAAATGCTTTGCTCCCATGTGTCCCCTCATCAGTCACAGGCTTTTTGAAGCCTGTCTCCCCCTCTATCTCCAGCACACAGTGTTCCACAGATGATGGATCTGACCTTCTTCTGATATAAATAAATACATAAATAAGACTCTCATAGTTTTCTATTGAAGAACACATCCCATGCCTTTAAACCCTGATGGATACAAAAATTAAATAAGATGGAAAAATGGGATAGGGCAGGCATTTGGACACCTTTATTGGGAACTCTGGAAGCTCCTGCTGTTAACTCAGGCTACAGAAACAGGCTATGAAATTCATGCACTGTTCATAGACAAGCTCACAAACCTACATTTTTACCTGTAGGAGCCACAAGCATGTGGGGTTGCTTGGGGTCCAGTGTGCATGTCCTTTCGGGCATCCAGGAACAAAGACCAGTATTCGGGTGACCTCCAGAAGTCACTCATGCCCTGGAGCCAGGGGTCTTGCTGAGTCAGTGGTCTTGGAAAATACTCATGATGACCCCACCCAGTCACTCCTCAGATGTTATCCCAGGGCTGAAACACTCCAAACAAATCATGAACTCCTTGACCTTTACAAGGAGGCCATTCATTATCTGTTCTGTAAGGTGTGTGTAAGGGAGGAACTGTAAGTCCTAGCCAGAATAAAGTCAGCAGAAAAGCAGTCTTTCATGGAGTCCTTTCAGTTTTTTTTGTCTCAGTACCACTTCTAGAAATCGATTGTATGGATACACTTGTTCATGTATGAAAATATTTATGTACAAAATTATCTATCTATCTATATAGTGCTGTTTGTTTTGTTTTGTTTTTTATTTGACACAGAGATAGAGATCACAAGTAGGCAGAGCAGCAGGCAGAGGGAGAGGGAGAAGCAGGCTCCCCGATGAGTGGGGAGCCTGATGTGGGACTTGATCCCAGGACTCTGGGATCATGACCTGAGCCGAAGACAGTTACTTAACCAACTGAGCCACCCAGGCGCCCCTATCTATAGTGCTGTTTTTAATAGCAAAATATTAGAAATAATCTAAGTGTTCATCAGTGGGAAAGTGGTCAGATAAATTATGCTAAATCTGTCCAATAAAAAGAATCCATATACTTATACTGTAAAATGAAACAGGAAGCTTTAACGTACTTCTTTACCATAAAGTAAGCGAAGAGGAAGGCGCAGCAAAGTGGGCATTGTGTGCTAACAGGTTTGTGAAAGGAGGGGGAGTGTTGGTTTGCAACCTCCGTAAGGAACACCACACCTGGATGGTTAAAACAGAAACTTTTTTCACAGTTCTGGAAGCTAGAAATTTGAGATCAAAGTATTGGCAGGACTGTTTTTTTTCTGAACCTGTCTCCTTGGCTTGTAGCTCTCCCTCGGTCTTCACATGGTCTTCCCTCTGTGTGTGTCTGGGTCCTATTTCCTCTTCCTATAAGGACAACCTTCGTTGAGAATTAGGGACCACCCACAGGACCTTGTTTTAGCCTAATCACCTCTTTAAAGGCCTAATCTACAAATAGAGTCTCATTCTGGGGTACAAATGAAATGTGGGTGGGGGTGGGGAGACAATTCAGGGGAGAAAAGAAAGATAGAGATACATGCTTGTATATGCATAAAATACCTATGGAGTACACACAAGAAAGGAAATCAATATTATTTGTCTCCAAGGAAGGGCCTGGGATGGCTATGGGGTTGGGAAGCAGGGGGATGTTTCATGTTATTCCCTCTAGAACCTTCTGAATTTTGTATTATTGCTTTTGCTATGTATCAGAAGAATATACAAATTTTATTAAATCAAGAAGCTGAGTTGGCATTTAGGACTTCAGACTATATCTGGCATGTAACAGGAAGACTGTTTCTGTGCTGATGAAGTAACTAGTCCTTACATTCTTCAAGGACAATAATTGCCTGCCTGGCACTTCCATAATGGAAATAAAGCTACTGTAAGCCAATGTTGTCACAAGATGAATGCTTCCTATTTCAAAAGGAAGCATCTGAACATTTATCTATTTTCAATTTTTTGTGACAACAGCATTTTCCCATGGCTAACTTCAATGTACAGGCTAATGCGTTTGTAGCTGACAACTCTTTTACAAATTGTGTGTGTATAACATAATGATGTATGTTCATGTAGGCTAAGATATGTGTAATTGAACAACATTTTTATGTTAGCCATAGTTGAAATAATATGTCCTGTAGTGTTGTAAGATAGGGAAATAAAGCTCTGTTTTAATAAATCTCAGTGTTAAGAATAAATTTCCTGACATTGAGAAGCTGAAAAGATCTAGAGTATAGACAATAGGACTGGTAATACTACACCCCAGGATATTTTGAGGGGTAATCATAGTAAGTAGTACAGTGGTGCAATTGTTCAGTGTTATATATTTGCCAAGTGTTTTTGGGCATTGTTCACTTAATGCCTTCCTACTACTCTTTGAAGCCTAGATTTTCAGTCCGATCTTACAGATGAAAAATGTGAAGCAGTTTTAGCAAGAAAATGGTCAGCATCAATCCTGAGTCTTTGAGCAATTCAAAGGCTGTTTATTATATGTATTTAGAAATATCGCCAATTTTTTACAGAAATTGGTACAACCTCAATTTGGACAATGGATCTCCCCAAGTGCCAAGAAAATGTCATTCAGAGATCAAAGCATGATGTAGAAAGCACACAAGTAAAAACAAAATCTATACAATGCGTGGTCACTTATTTATTGAGTGATTATTAGTGATAATTATGGCGTGCAAAGTATTTTCACATACCTTGTCTCATTTTATTCTTACCATGGGAAATGTGTAAGACAGTTCTTATCACAAATCCTCGAAGAAACATTATATTAATATTAAAAGGTCTTTAATAATATGAAGCCTGTCTTATTTTCTGTGTATGCTCCTGAATGCTCCAATACATTCCCACAGATGACTCTACATCCTTACAGACCACAAAACCCAAGTATGTGATGGACTCTAATGACAGAGCAGTAACTGAACATGAAACACTTTTCTTAGCCCAAAGAATTTTAAATATTAAACAATCAACACTATAAAGCGTTGCAAGGCAGGTCTAGCCTCTCTCCAAGGTCCTGAGGAGGGTCCTTGCCCACAGTCACTGCGTGTCATAATGGACTGATTTGCATTTGAGAATATGCATTCCTTAGCCTCTGTTAGCAGTTTAAAGATCTGACTGCAATTGTGACAGCAGGAATTCGCTTGAGTTGCCGATGGACTAACCAGCTCAGTCATGGCCCTGGTTGACTACGGACCCAGCTGACATGATTAGGAGCAGAAGGACCACCCAACTAAGTAGGCAGGATCGAGAAAGATAACAAAACAATTGTTTTAAGCCACTGAGTTGGAGCGGAGGTGGTGGGGAGCATTGTTAGCCAGCAAAACATAACTGAGACACTGACCCAGACAAATTCCATCAGAAATGACACTGCCTATGTCCATTTATTTGGTAAATTCTGATTATCTACTCAGAGGTAACCATCTCCCCTACCACCTCCAGTCTCCTGTGCTCTTCCTAGCAAACACTGCACCACCATCTACAGGGTGCCCAGCCCAGCAGCCCCACAGATGGGGAGAGGAGAGTAGTGCCCGCTCAGAATCCACTTACTGAATGAGTGAATAAATGAATATATGCAGTTCCACAGACTGCTGTGTGCTCCCACATTCCATTCCCCCGGCTGCCTCTTTTATCCCTAACGCTATGCATCACTCATAACTGATTAGCCAAACTCTTGATTTTCAAGACTAAGCTGGAAGTCACCTTTTCTAAAGCATGCTTCAGCTACCCGCACCCCCATCCCAGTATTAAGGCCCTTTCTTAAGCCCATCCTTAGAGAAGGATGAAGAAAAGAGCCCAGATAAGGAGTTGAACTTCAAATTACTGTTTTAAACTGAGAGGGCTGGGAGAGGTGGAGGGACATTCTTAAGTGTGTGTTACAATCAGCGGGAATCTCATCCAGTACTAGAAGAGCTCAGTCACAGATGAGAGAGTAACATTGGTTTTGTACATCTGATATAGTGGGTAAATTTCGACTCCAACTACACACAGCCAGCCCGGGTGACCTTGGCCAGGTGGTTAACCTCTCCATTAAAGTGAGGATAACACACCCACTCTGTAGCCACGTGGTGAGGACGAAAGGACCTAAGACCTTCTAGGAATGGTGCTAGAACAGGAGTCAGCCCTGTAAATGGGACAGGTGCCACCTTGCCCTCTGGGATAACACCACTAAATTCCCACACCTGATTGTCTGCCCTCTGCTGCTATCTGGGCATCCAGCTCACTAGTCCCTGGGCAACTCAAAGACAAGAACTCTCTTACTCACTTACGTGTGCTTGGCACTGAGCACAGCGCTGGGCATGTTTGTTGAATGAAGTTATCCTGAAAGATAACGATAAGCAGGCTTAAACCTGGGGCCTCCAGAAGGACTAGCAGGCAGCTGAGAGGATAAGGCTCCAGGGACCCATGTTGGCTCCCTGCCTTCTGGAGCCTGCCTCCGTCCCTGGGGAGTGAGGCCGGACCACTCCTATGAGGCCGGGGACTGCCGACGGAAACTAGGAGTCTGGTGCTGAGGGTCACGCCAGTCAAGCCACTTCTGTTCACAAAGACTGTCAGATGTTAATGGCATGAGGACGCTGGCCATCTGCCCTTGGAACCCGAACAGCTGCCAGGCAGAGAGAGACGTACCGTCTATTTACCAAGAGCCTGAAGGGGAAGCGTAAGGTCTAAGAAATGAGTGAGTAAAGAGCTGGGCAGGAAGGGGCGACGGGGATGAGCTTGACTGATGAGAATAACTAATGAAACTGTGCGTTTACTTTAGCTGGGCAGTACGCCCAGACCGTCTCTGCAGTATCTCCTCCAATCTCAACAGCAACCCTCCAAAGAAGGTATTCTTAATCCTAATTTACAATTGCACAAACGATAGTCACAGAGTTCAGATAATTTTCCCAGGGACACAGCGAGGGGTGGGCAGTCTGAGCCCCCGGTGGGGGGACACCCCACAATCTCACATACGTCTCCCACAGCCCTGGGACATCCCCAGCTGGGGCCTAATCGCGCATCTCATCTTTCTAACTAGACCAGAAATTGCAACATCTCTTTGTAACTTCCCTTCCACTGTACCTGTGCAAACAACTCTCATGCGATTAGGCTATAGAGGGAGGGGGGTGCCGGACCCCAGGCCCAGCTCTGTAGCTCTCTGACCTGAGTGTGCCTTTCTGCCAAGTGCGATTAGTTGACCCCTAAGAGACTCCAGCTCCAACAGTCTACGATTCAGAACTGCCGGCCAAATGATCGCCTTCACAGGACCATACCCAGCCTATGCAGAGTTTATCTGTTTAAAAAGGTCACACTAGGGGTGCCTGGGTGCCTCAGTGGGTTAAGCCTCTGCCTTCGGCTCAGGTCATGAGTCGGCTCAGAGTCCTGGGATCGAGCCACGCGTCATCGGGCTCTCTGCTCAGCGGGGAGCCTGCTTCCCCCCTCTCTCTCTGCCTGCCTCTCTGCCTACTTGTGATCTCTCTCTCTCTCTCTCTGTCAAATAAATAAATAAAATATTTTTTAAATTTTTTTAAATAAATAAATAAAAAGTTCAGGCTAGAAATGTGTCCTTAGAACTATGTATGCAGGATAAATGGCAGAGTCTGGTGCTGGCAGAAAAATACGAAAATAAACATGGATGCATCAAGTTCATTAACCTTGAAGCTGGCTATGACCATCACAAAAACTCAGCAAGGAGGGAGCCAGCAGTCTAACTGGCAGAGCCCGAAACCGAGATTCACATGGAGGACAGGTGCACCGTGAAAGTGTGTCCCTTGTTAGCGGTCTCTCCTTCTGATGGCTGAGCCTCCACACAGAATTCTCGGGATATCTCTTCACTAAGCAGCCCTCATCAATGGTGTCAGCTCTATCCGTTTCATGCACACTCTAGTCCACGGGGCAACATAATATGGGGGAGATTTATTAAGGGAATAAAACATCCAAAACCGGGGCGCCTGGGTGGCTCCGTGGGTTAAAGCCTCTGCCTTTGGCTCAGGTCATGATCCCAGGGTCCTGGGATCGAGCCCCGCATCGGGCTCTCTGCTCTGCAGGGAGCCTGCTTCCTCCTCTCTCTCTCTCTCTCTCTCTCTCTCTGCCTGCCTCTCTGCCTACTTGTGATCTCTGTCTGTCAAATGGATAAATAAAATCTTAAAAAAAAAAATCCAAAACCTACAGATCTCATGACAAGGAAACCATAGCCTCAGCCAAGTTTAGCACACATCTCTCCTGAGCGTGTCACGTATCCTCTGAGATTCAAGTGCCTGGTAGAGAAGTGATCTCCGAAGCAGCTGGCTCTCTTTGTAGCGCCTGGGGCCCCTGTGGACATCAGCACACAATATTGGTGCTCAAATCAATGTCTTTAACACCTCGCTCCAAAATGAACGAGACCCTAAGGAAAATAAGCAACCCAATTTCTACCTGACAATCTACTTTACACTCTGGAGCGAATCAGACTTCCCGGCCAAATTCTTAGATTTTTAGCAGAGCAACAAAAGTTTGGGAGACTTCGCAGCTTCTCAAGAACCCGTGGAGGGGCGCCTGGGTGGCTCAGTGGGTTAAAGCCTCTGCCTTCGGCTCAGGTCATGATCCCAGGATCCTGGGATTGAGCCCCACATCGGGCTCTCTGCTCGGCAGGGGGCCTGCTTCCTCCTCTCTCTCTGCCTGCCTCTCTGTCTACTTGTGATCTTTGTCTGTCAAATAAATAAATAAAATCTTAAAAAAAAGAACCCGTGGAAATGACACGGCCACCTAGAAGTAGATGGTGAATATGAAGGATGTCTTGGTAACTCAAAGATCTGGGTGCCAGGCCTCCTCCTCTCCTCCTGACAGGTTAACAACCTGCTTGAACCAAGGCCAGTTCTCCCGCATCATCGCCCAGGCGCTGCGGGCCGTCGGGGAGTTCTGAGCCCCTGGCAACACCTGTCTGGTGAGCTGGGCTGGTGTGCCAGCTGCTCTCTTGTCCCTCCTGCTGAGCACAGGGGACAGGCTTCCCCACCCCCATGCCTTCCAATCCACATCCTCCTTCCCACACCCCAACACACACACACACACACACACACACACACACACACACACGCTACTGTGGGGTGACAAATGAGCAATCAATTTAATTTCACTGCACTCAACAAGGACACGCACCAGATGGAAGGCCACAGAAAGTGCTGAGCGCCTTGGAAGGGGAGGGATGGGCTGTTTGGGGGGCTGTCACCATAACAACAGGAAAAGCACTGCTGAAGTTTCTATTCTGGGGCAGCCACTAATTGCTATGAATGTTTCATTCGGCCCTGTGATCCGCCGTCCCCAAAGCAGCCTGTTACACCAGATGGCTTGTTTTCTTCTCTCTAGAAAGTTAGCCAAAGACCACAATTATGTTTGGTTGTTTTATTCTTTTTTAAAACACTGATGGGCTTAAGAAAGCTTTGTTTTTACATTGTATTCTTGGAGTTCAGATACTTCAAGATTCTCTCCAAACAAACAGCGATCTGTGGGAAAGGCCCAGGAGCATTAACTAATTCAGTGTTCGAACTTGTTTGGGGTGGGGTGCAGAGGCCACTTCGGCACCTAAACGACTAGAAATACTTACTACACTTAATAAGTCTCTCTTTTGACCCCGCTGACAAGTAGACCAATTATGAGATTATTTTTCAAAGTTAGGCTTTCCCCATTTATACTTTAAAAATTTTGCTAAGATTCATCCCAGAAAGGCTTAGAGTTGACATGAGGCCACCCTTCAAACCAATACAGGACTGGATGCGTTGGATCCCATTCTGAGAGCAAGCATGAGGCCAAGTTCATTGAAGGTTCATTGAACCAAGTTCATTGAAGGCCAACTTCAATCTATTTTTGAAGACCTATTGACATGAACTGTGTTCCATAAAGGTTTGAGGCTGCTGACCAAAAAAAAAAGAAAAGAAAAGAAAAAAGAAAAAAAAACTTATGATGTTTAGAGACTAGTAAATATTTAAGGGAACAGAGCTCAGAAAAACAGTGGGCATGAAAATAGTAAAACCAGAAGGGGAGTAGCACAAAGAAACACATGCCATCTTGCTCTACATACCTGGTACAGGGAAAAAATGCTATTGCAAGATAGTGATTTCTTCCAAAAGTTAAAGCAAACCAGACATTCACAAGAAGCACAACTTCTCCTGATACCGAGACCAGAGGGAGATGCATCCCTCATCTCCTCATGAAGAGGCACTATTGAAGAAGAAATTATTCCAGGCACTTGTTAGAGAATGGCCAGGCAGACTTTGTTCAGGGAACTCTAGTGAGAGATGTAAGGACACTGTAGTGGGGGGTTGTAGTTCAGGGAGAGGTTGGGCTCAACTCCAAGTACAAGGGAAAGGGAGGATTGATAGGCAAGGAGCAGGGTGGGGGCAGGGGGACAGAGTCAGTGGATGGAAATTATGAGAGGAAACATCAGGGATAAGGGGCGGGGGATTCTGGCTGAACAGGCCAGGTTGATCAGCCATCACTGGGGAGACATTGTGCGAGAGGAACCTGTCAGTTAGGAAGGGTGATCAGATATCAAAGGGAGGGGCTTCTTCCTAGACGTATGTGGACTCATGTGGATTTGTCAGACTTACAGGGATTCTTGCTAAAACTGGATATTATGGAGACAAACACAGAAGCCCAAAAAGTTGAGGTCTGGCTGAGAAATAGCTCAGAGGAGTCTGATCAGTTTGTCAAGGAGGGAATGTCTGTGGAAGCTCATGACGGCCCTTCTCTCGGAGTGGTCCCTCTGCAGGTTACGCATGTCTCAGAAAGTACCTCAGAGCTAGCTCTTATCTGAGGCAGCCAAGACTCTCCGACTCAAGAGCCTGGCCCTTAGATCTTCTGATAGGAACCACCGTCCACACCGGGGTCTGTCTTGTCTCCACAGGTCAGTAGTTCTGAATAGGGGAGGGGCAGAGAATCACTGCCTCACAGAGTCAGGACCAAGGGAGTGTCATTTTAAAAGCATATTCTTTATCATCATATATTCTAATTAAAGTCAGCAAAAAATATTGTTAAGATAGGAATAAAAGAAATGAGTCGACAATAACCTTCTAGGCTCCAGAAATACCCAGAAGACAGTAATTCTCAATCAGGGGGGCATGATAGCATCTTCAGGATATGCGAAAGTTCTCTGTTAATCACAAGGGTGGGAAGTCAAAAGCAATGAGATCGACTGTTGATTAGATAATTTAGCAGAGGAAGTACAGCACATCGAACAGAAGCTACGCTTTTCAACGCTAGACAGTGCTCTGGCAAGTGCTCCGTTGAATCTTGCAGGCGTATGCCCTCTAAAATTCAGAGGGAATTGCAAGGGAGCTTGAATGGCCGAGACGGTCTTGAAAAAGAAGAACAACATTGAAGGACTCACACCTCCTGATTTGAAAACTTACTGCAAAGCTATAGTAATCTAAAATAGGTGTGGCACCAGGCGTAAGGACATATAGACCATATAGACCAAAGGAATAGAACAGAGAGCCCAGAAATAAACCTTTGCATTTAGGGCCAAATGATTTTGACAAGGGTGCTATCATAACTCATTCCTACCTCCGACGGTTATTATGAACGCTGTATAAAAGGAGGTCCACAATAAGAACATAGCCTTCTATATAGAGAAGCTGCCCTCGGGGGTATGAGACCACATCGTCGTTCTGCCTGTGAACTGAATGCTCCCAAGACAGAGAGAAAGAATCTGGGCATCCCTACCTACCTCCCCTCAGGCAGGATGCACAGCTGCGGGCCGTGATGGAGGCCAGTGAATGAGTGAATGAGCAAGTGAGTGAACATAGGACTGTTAAAGTGACCTATTGTCCAAGGGGTCATCCTCAGGTAAGAACAGCTCTGCAGCAATCTATACTTTCAAAGCCATCCCGATCAAAATACCAATGGCATTTTCTAAAGTGCTGGAACAAACAATCCTAAAATTTGTATGGAAGCAGAAAAGACCCCAAATCACCAAGGAAATATTGAAAAAGGAAAACAAAGCTGGGGACATCACGTTGCCTGACTTCAAGCTATACTACAAAGATGTGATCACCAAGACAGCATGGTACTGGCACAAAAACAGACACATAGACCAGTGGAACAGAATAGAGAGTCCAGATATGGATTCTCAACTCTATGGTCAAATAATCTTCAACAAATAATATCCAATGGGAAAAAAAAAAACAGTTTCTTCAATAAGAAGGTAATAGTCTCTTCAATAAGAATGGTGATGGGAGAATTGGGCAGCTACATACAGAAGAATGAAACTCTGGATCATTCTCTACACTATACACAAAGATAAACTAAAAATGGATGAAAGACCTCAATGTAAGACAGGAATCCATCAAAATCCTAGAGGAAAACATAGGCAGTAACCACTTCGACATCAGCCACAGCAACTTCTTTCAAGACATGTCTCCAAAGGCAAGGGAAACAAAAGCAAAAATGAACTTTGGGACTTCATCAAGATAAAAAGCTTCAGCATAGCAAAGGAAACAGTCAACAAAACAAAGAGGCAACCCACGGAATGGGAGAAGATATTCGCAAATGACACTACAGACAAAGGGCTGATATCCAAGATCTATAAAGAACTTCTCAAACTCAATACCCAAAAAACAAATAAGTCAAAAAACAGGCAGAAGACATGGATAGACACTTCTCAAAAGAAGACAAACAAATGGCTAACAGACACATGAAAAAATGTTCATCATCATTAGCCATCAGGGAAATTCAAATCAAAACCAGTTAGAAGGGGAAAAAATTGACAAGGCAAGAAACAACAAATGTTGGAGGGGGTGTGGAGAAAAGGGAACCCTCTTTACACTATTAGTGGGAATACAAGCTGGTGCAGCCACTTTGGAAAACAGTGTGGAGTTTCCTCAAAAAGTTAAAAATAGAGGGGCGCCTGGGTGGCTCAGTGGGTTAAAACCTCTGCCTTCGGCTCAGGTCATGATCCCAGGGTCCTGGGATCGAGCCCCACATCAGGCTCTCTGCTCAGTGGGGACCCTGCTTCCTCCTCTCTCTCTGCCTGCCTCTCTGCCTACTTGTGCTCTCTGTCAAATAAATGAATAAAATCTTTAAAAAAATTTTTTTAAAAAGTTAAAAATAGAGCTACCCTATGACCCAGCATTTGCACTATCGGTGTTTACCCCAAAGATACAGATGTAGTGAAAAGAAGGGCCATCCATACCCCAATGTTCATTGCAGCAATGTCCACAATCGCCAAACTGTGGAAAGAGCCAAGATGTCCTTCAACAGACGAATGGATAAAGAAGATGTGGTCCATATATACAGTAGAATATTACTCAACCCTCAGAAAGGTTGAATACCCAACTTTTGCATCAACATGGATAGGACTGGAGGAGATTATGCTGAGTGAAATAAATCAAGCAGAGAAAGTCAATTATCATATAGTTTCACTTATTTGTGGAACATAAAGAATAGCATGGAGGACATTAGGAGAAGGAAGGGGAAAATGAAGATGGGGAAATCAGAGGGGGAGACAAGCCATGAGGGACTATGGACTCCGAGAAACAAACTGAGGGTTTTAGAGGAGAGGGGAGTGGGGGGATGGGTGAGCCCGGTGGTAGGTATTAAGGAGGGCACTTTTGCATGGAGCACTGGGTGTTATACGTAAACAATGGATCATGGAACACTGCATCAAAAATTAATTATGTACTATATGATGACTAACATTACAGGAAAAAAAAAAAAAAAAAAACCAGCTCCGTAACCCATCACCAACCTCAGGCATGGGGTCTCTAACTCCACAGAATCCCAAAGCAAACTTACCCCTCTCTCGATAGCTGGTGGGCTCCCCCAGCCAGCTCTTCAGGATCTCAGGGCACTGAAACCTTCCTGAAACCAAGCCTTTTACGAGGGAAAAAAAAAAAAACAACCAACCTCTTGGCCTCTTGACTTCCGTTTTGGATTTCAGCACTGTTTGTTTTTCCCAAAGTTCTCATGACCTTTCATCATTTCTGAAATGTGATATTCCAGGCAGATTTCCTCGTCTCTCTCTTACAGTTTAGGAAAACATCGAGAGAATATCTGTCAGTTTAATAGTGGTAAGACGCATAGTCTTGTTTATTCACTGTAAACCAGTTGTTCACAGTTTGGGGGAGGGGGAGCAAATAGGGGAGGTTTGCCCCCTCGGGGACATTTAACAATGTCAGGAGATAGTTTCAGCTGCCCTGACTCGGGGTGGGGGAGTGCATGCGTGTCTGGTGGGTAGAGGCCAAGGGCTCTGCTGAACATCCTATGAACGGTGTAGGAGAGCCCCTTAGCAAGGAATGACCCAGCTCAAAATGTCAATACTGCCGAGGTTGAGAACCCCGACCGTAAACTAGAACGATAGAAGAAAAATAGTTGCCGTTAAAAGATTATTTTCAAAAAGGAGAAAATCATGACTCTCATTCAGATTTTTAAAAAAGATTTTATTTATCTCATGAGGGAGGCAAATCTTATAGCTGGTTCAAAAGAGTATCTGAAGAACAAATTTATAGATCAGGTATATTGATAGTAATATGCAAACTGAAGGACACTTTGATGGCTGAGTCAGCTAAGCTTCTGCCTTCGCTCAGGTCATGATCCCAGGGTCCTAGGATCAAGTCCCCCATCAGGCTCCTTGCTCTGCGGGGAGCCTGCTTCTCCCTGTCTGATGCTCCCCCTGCTTGTGCTCTCTATCTCTCTGACAAATAAAGAAAATAAAAATCTTCAAAAAATATGCAAGTTGAGGCAACCAGTTTTCCCACGGTGGGTGGGGGGGGGTAAGTTAAGCCTTCTAGGCAGGACATGATTTGCATCTCTATCCGTCACTGTCACTGCACAGAATATTGCCGAATAGCTCTCTGGGAACCAGGATCACCTGAAAGTGTGCTGTAGACAAAGTGTGCTGTAGCCAGACACGGGTGCTTGTCAGAATTAAATGTTTGCTAGGTCAAGGTCAGTTTTAGAGTCATTTGGGGATTACGAACCAATCTAAAAAAAAGTTTCAGCATGAGAGCCCTGAAGTCTGTTCTCATCCATCTGACAAACCCACACCCCCAAACTGGGCCTGGGTCCTTAAGACCCTAAAATCCACAGCTGCACTATTTCACTTGCCGAAGGGTTGGTCCAAGTCAGTGATGCGGGGGAAGGGCAGTTTCTTTAAAAGCTGTGGGTGTGGGAGTTCTGTCTGCCCCATCATCAAGACAGGGCCATCTCTGGTTATTTAGAGTGGAGGTCCTCGAGCTTCAGGGTACTTACGAATCACCAAAAACACCAGGTGCTCTGCTGAGGTAGGTCTGGGCTGGAGTTTGACACTGGGCATTTCCAACAAGCTCCAAGGTTAAGCCAGAACTGCTCCTTTATGGACACACTTGGAGGAGCAGGGGTTAGAGGAAAGAAACTTCTTTATGACAAGCTGAGAAAACCAAACACACAATCTCCACGAATAGGTGTGGTTACGGATCTCACCAGCCTCCTGAGCTGAGAAGCACGCCTGTAAAATTCTGCAGAATTTACAAGAATTAAAGAATTTACGGGACGCCTGGGTGGCTCAGTTGGTTAAGCAGCTGCCTTCAGCTCAGGTCATGATCCCAGCGTCCTGGGATCGAGTCCCACATCGGGCTCCTTGCTCGTCAGGGAGCCTGCTTCTCCCTCTGCCCCTGCCTGCCATTCTGTCTGCCTGTGCTCGCTCTCTCTCCCTCTCTCTCTCTGACAAATAAATAAATAAAATCTTAAAAAAAAAAAAAAGAATTTCTAAAAAAAAAAAAAAAAGAATTAAAGAATTTACAAGACGAAGGACCTGTCCAGGCTTCTGGGATTTCCTCGCAGAGAGGGGGAAGACTCAGATGCACAGGGAAGGGGGTGCGAGTACTGGTAAAGCAAAGGAGTGAGAGGGAGCATGCAGCCTGGGAAGCCTTGCTCCTCAGCAGAGTGAAGGAAGGAGGGTGGGAGATGGGACCAGGGAAGGGAGCCACCTGCCGCAGGCACAGCTATGGGACAACTATCTGACTTTTCTTTTTTTTTTAAATATTAATTTATTTTTATTTTTTATAAACATATAATATATTTTTATCCCCAGGGGTACAGGTCTGTGAATCGCCAGGTTTACACACTTCACAGCACTCACCATAGCACATACCCTCACTATCTGACTTTTCGAGAAGGAAGCGTCTGGACCTCATCTGGGGCACAGCATACACAGGAAGTGAGCCAGCTATGCTCAGACCCAGCGGGAGGAAGGGAGGAATTTCACTCTGAGCCATTTGGAAGCTTTGTTTGTAGCCAAGTAGGTGTGCAAAAGGGAGGTGCAGGAGGTTCAACTGACAAGCACTCAGCTGGAGAAGGAGGTGGCCGATTCTGCATCAACCTTTCTCCTTGCAACTCTCTTCATCCCGGAAGTTTGAGGTACAGCAGAGAGACTTCCTCCAACTGGGACTGCAGCTCGGGCCAGGGCTGGGAGCCTGAGGCTCACTGAGGAGCTCTCCGAGCAGGTGGCTGGGGCTGTGCTCTCTGTCAGATACACCGGAAATCAAATCCCAAGCTGCAAACTACACAATGTTAAATTCATTAAACAAGGAGGCCATGAGACTGAGGTGGCTGGAACGCCATGGTGGTGGCCTTATGGGAAGCAAATGAAAATCAAAGCCTGTAAATGCCTCAAGGTTACAAAATCAAAACTCTAAAGACAACCAAACACAAAGAGCCAGCGAGGCTTTAAGCTTTTAGCCGGTCCATAATTCCCTTACTTTGCCTGTGCACTTTCTCTCTATGTAAAGAAGTCTTTCCAGGGTTCGCACACCACTTCCGGTTTGGCTCTGCCCTATGCCAATACATTTCTGTTCAAATAAATTCTAAAAATGTCTAGTATGCCTCTGTTGATTTTTAACAACACAAACCAGAGAATCCACGCTTCTTCCGGCGCGTTTTACTTGGAGACATAGTATGCGGTCTGTGTTCGCTCTATTCTCTTTTTCTTTCTTTCTTTCTCTCTTCAAAGAAATGCAGGCTTATCATTTTCGAGTACGAACAGGAACTTGCACTTGGCTAACGAAATGCCGCTTAAGTTTACACATGAAGCAATTTAGAGTTAGCACACCCGTGGGTAAGAGAGGGTTTCCGTGATGTATGAAAATAGCTACTCTTACAGAGACATCGTGTTCCACAATCATCCCCTTCCCCCACAGGGAATTCAAATACAAACTTTACCTCATTCCCCCTGGATCACAACATACATCAGACTAGAGAAATACGAATTAAGGGTTTTCACCACATTTCTCTATTTGTGGGATTGGCAACAGCCTTTTGCAAACTGAGCATTTCCAGCAAGGTGCTGGATCTTAATTAGTGAAATACGTCTGTTCACAATGTGAATATAAGGGTACCAAAAAACTGAGTTTATAGGACTTCAATTAAAAACTTGCTGGGTTTAAATATGCAAAGAGACATTTTTTTTGCCTGCATTCAGGAAGGGTACAAGTCGCTGCAGTAAGTAAGGGGGTTTATGCTGGTCAGAATGTAACAGTAACATTGGGCAAACAGTAACATTGGGCAACCGACTGTTCTTGCAAGGGCTGAGAAAGACTGGAAACACACTGAATCTCGGCAGGACAGGAAAACACCATTTTCTGCTGAGCCTGATCATTCAGCCTGATTAGGCTGATGGCAGCGACTCAAAGACAGTCCAGTAACCCATTTGGGGATTTACTCTGGAAAAATTCACTTTCCTGGAGCAGGCACAGGGAAACTCTGACCAGAAACACTGCCGAAAGATGACAAGTGTGCATGTCTATATTGTTTTCCATTTTCACCAGCTGCCAGCACTTTCACTCAGAAGCTCTCCCCTAAATATCTGAATTTCTAGCTTCTCTAGAAGACCAGGACGATGGGGCCACTCAGAGCCAGCCATACCGATGGCCCTGGCCGTGGCCGTGAATACAGCTGCCCCCTCAGTTGCTCTCCCCTTTGTCACACAGATGGTCCAGACATCCGCGGTCTCCCCAGACAGGCAAAAACCAATTATCAGTTATCTTACGGTCATAGTGGAGATTTAATTATTCATAGAGCTACCAGGAAAATGAGCTAATTGTTGTGCCCACATCTCTATCAAAAGCAAAAATAGACCCATGTAGGGGAGGGAAAAGAAAAGTTTCCTCAGCCATCTTAGGGTCCCTGGGCTGGTTCTGATAATCAAACTGACAAAGACAGATTAACAGGAAAAAAGCATATAAGTATATTTAATATAAATTTTACCTGACTAGAGAGCTTTTTTAAGGCTATGAATACCAAGGGCACCCAGCCGGTTCAGTCCATACAGCCTACAACTCTCAATCTCAGGGATGTGAGTTTGAGCCCCACATTCGGTGTAGGGATTATTTAAAAATAAATTAAAAAAAAAAAAAAGAAAAGAAAAGAAAGGAAAGAAGGACCAGAAGAAATAGTTAGATGTGTGTGTTTTTCTACTGGGTTTGATTAAGGACAGGCAGTCGTGCAGAAATAGGATAGGTTATAGAGGATGAAAATGTAGGGAACTGTTGGAAACTTACAAGACCTGTTGGTTAGGATTCTTTTCAAGTGCCTCTGTCTTCAGAGATAAGATGCTCCTTTCCTCTGGGTATGGGGAGGGCAGCCCTCACATGAGGGCTGGCCTATTTCAGAGAAGGGCTAGGGGAAGGTCAGAATGACGTTGTTTCTGCTGTTTACTCAAACTCCTTCAGCTTCAAACACTCGCGGTGCCAGTGTGCCATATTTGGGAGTAGAACTCCTGAACCCCATCACCAAGCAGGGTGGGGAGGTGAAAGGGAGGGGTTCATATGTCTTTGGAAGTGAAGTACATTCCTAGATGTTTAATATTCAAAGTATGTCTGTAATGAAAGAATACGTGTGTGTGTGTGTGTGTGTGTGTGTGTGTGTGTGTGTGTGTGTGTATTTTTTTTTTTTTAAACCCATTTCACCCATTTAGAGTGACCTGACTGACTCATAGGAATTTGGGTTTCCTTCCCTGGCGTTAACCAACCGTAAGAAAATGTGTTCCTTCATTCAAAAGCGCCTGCTGGCTTGTCAACTAAAGGCAATATTTAGATCTTGTTGAGTTCATGATTTAAACAAACCAACCTTAATAATGACAGTTTTGAGACAATCTAAGGTTTAAACATAGACTGAGGTTTAGATGGTATTAAGGAATTGCTGATTTTTTCAGTGTACTCGTGGTCCTTTTTTGTTGTCAAAGTTTTAAATCTGGTAAAGAGGCACGATGAATTATTTATAAGTGAGAAGACATAATTTCTGAGATTTGGCATAAAATATTGCAAAGAATGTACTCTTTTGAAAATTTTCCAAAATAAATGGTTTTTCAAAACAGGCCCCCACCTGTCTAGGAGTCTGTGAGCCTGTTATCATGCAAAGTAGCATTGGATTCTTTTTATCCTTTGTTCTCTTTGTTACCCTGCAAAATGGCTTCAGATTAACCCTTCTGCAATATTATTAAGTTCTTTCTTTGAGCTGGAAAACTCCTTTTTAACTAGCATAGTTTCTTTAAATATATGAGCAGCTGATTTGATAGTAATTTTATTTTTATTTATTATCACTATTATAACTATTACAACTTTATATTTATAATTGTGTATTTATAGTATTTGTACATAGCAAACTAAATTATAATTTAAAATACAATTGTAAAGGATATTTATTTTTTTAAATGAAGATATTTCGAGTTTGGGAAGAGTTTTTTTTTCCATTTGGCCTGAGTACAAGTCATACCAGGCTAAAGTCAGCAGTGGCCTGACCCTGTCTCTAACAGGCTCTTGAAAAGAGAGCTCCGTGGGTCCTGGTGGGCCTCTTCCCAGCATGCCTTTCTGCTGCACAGTGAGCTCAACAACCAGATGCAGATAAATCCAGCAATCCGGCTCCCACAGGGCCCTGCTCCACAGGGCTACTGAGCAGCCGCTTGTATTCTGATGATAATCACAGGGACTGAGATTTTTGATAAACTCATCTTTCAGTCAGCCTAATTCCAGACAAGAGCTTCCTTGAGAAATTCCCTGAAGCTAAAAGCGATCCTTTCCTAGATCCACAAATTATAGTTCTGTCTTCCCATGCCTGACACAATTACCTTCCTCAGAGGCGTACTTGCCCAATGTTGCCCTGTGTGTCAGTCGACTCAAGTCTTAAATGCTTAAGGAGGACTGCACTTAAATGAATCAGTCTGCATTCTCCTTACCACACTGGGGGGAAATGGAAGCTAACTCACCTATCAAGGGAAGATGTGCAGATTTTTATAAGAGTAGGACTAAATGCCATTTCATCACCCTCAGCTCAACATTTCTTATTTTATCTCCTCAATCTCCTTAACAATATTGTAAAGGACTCTTAGCCTTTGATTCATACATTACAGGACATTACATACAGGATGTATTTGCATCACAGACGTAGACAGCCTTCTGCATGAGTGGGATGAGGTGGCAGAGTTAGGTATACATTACTAGCTAGAACATGTTCTTTACAAGCTGTGTGAACTTGGACAAGTCTCTCAACACTCCTAGGTCCCCCTTTTCAGATATATGAGTGAGAGACAGAGTATACGAATGGACAATGGCCAGACCATATACAAAAATAGAGCTCTGACCCACGTCTGCAGCAACTGGAAAAAGAACCCATTATCTATAATAACCAGTCTACAAAACCAACATGTTATCTATAAGTCAGATTTATAGGAAATCAGACCACTATCTCCAGCAAACAGTCTAGGAAGCTAATAATTGAGATAATTGGCCAAAATTGTCAGGACTGTTTAGCGGTCTTCATTCATTTCAGCATTAGGAAAGGGTAGACCAGATGATTGATCTTCAGCCATGAGGTTTTTGGATTCTGTAAAAATTTATATTTAATCAACCAATATTTACAGAGCATCTAGTTCATGCCGTGTGCTGCACTAGATGCTAGAGCTATTTGGTGAACTTCCAGTGTAGTGAGGAAGAATGTCATAAATCAGATAATGACACAAAATAAAAAATTGCAACTGTGACTAGGAGCTGGGCACCATACTGTGAGTACCTAAGGAGAAGGGGGATTTCTGTGAGGAAGTGACACTTACATAGAGATCTGAAGAGGATGAGAACCTACCAGATGGAGAAGAAAGAGAAGTCAAATCCAAAGTTCCCAGGGTGAGAGGAAAAACAGAGGAATACAAAGATCGAGAAAAAGGTGAGCCTGGATGGAGCGTGGAGAGCAAGAAGGGCCACTGTCAGATAAAGTTTGAGAGACAAGGAGGGTCCCAACCACATAGGGTCTCACGGGCATTGTTAAGGGATTTTGTCTCTATCCAGAACTAACAACAACAGCGATAGAATAGCTAACCCTTATTGAACGCTAACTGTGTGTCTTGTACCCTTCGCAGTGTTTTAGAGATGTGTTACTCTTATAGTCACATCTGTTACTTGTTAAAAGTCAAAGACACTAGCTAAAAGTGGATAAGATTGGTGGAATTGGAGAAAGTGGACAGATAAATATGTGTGAAATTTGGAAAGGAAAAATCAGAGAACTTGGCATAGGATATATGCCAGAGAGTAGGGCGTGACAAAGTCAGAAAGGGGAAGATTTCAATAATGACTTTGAACTCTGGCTTTTGAGATGGATAGATGATATACTTCACCAGGATAATGAACACTAGAAGAGGCCATATTGTGGACATGTTGAATCAGAAGGGCTTGAAGTACCTGGAAGCAGTTGTCAAGGCATTGGCTGTTATTGGCAGAATGATCCTCCAAAGATGTTCTTATCCTGATCCCTGGATTCTGTGAATATGTTACCTTATGTGGCAAAAGGGACTTTGCAGATGTGATTAAGGTTAGGAGGCTTAAAGGACATTCCTGGATTATCTATATGAGTCCAATATAATCACGTGAGCCCTAAAAGCAAAGAAATTTTCTCAAATATGGCACCCAAAACACAAGCAATCAAAGAAAAAATCAGATGTAGTGGATTTAATCTAAGTGAAAAACCTCTGTGCACCATAGGTTCTATCAATAAAGTGAAAAGAATGGGAGAAAATATTTGCACGTCATATGTCTGACAAGGGTCTAGTATACTGAATATATAAAGAATTACAATTCAATAATAAAAGGCCAAAACCCAATTAAAAATGTGGCAAAGGACTTGAATAGATATCTCTCCGAAGAAGATAGACAAATATTCAATAAGCTCCTGAAAACATGGTCAATATTATTAGTCTTCAGGGAAATGCAAGTTAACTGTACAATGAGATACCACTAGAACGACTGTAATAAGGTGGGAAGAAAAGGAAAATAGCAGATGTTGACAAGGATATGGAGAAGCTGGAATTTCTGCACAATGCTGCTAAGAGCATAAGATGGTGCAACTTCTGTGGAAAACATTTTGGCTGTTCCTCAAAGGTTAAACATGGAGTTACCTACCATCTGACCCAGGATTCCACTCCTTGGCACATACCCAACAGAAATGAAAACCTATGTTTATACAAGAACTTGCACATGAGTGTTCACAGCAGCGTTAGTCACAACAGCAAAGGGTATAAGCAACTGAAAAACCTAGCAATTGCTCAATGGATGAACAAAATGTGGTATACCCACGCAATGGGATATTATTTTTCCATAAAAAAAGGAATGAAGCATTGATATGTGGTACAATATTGGGTGAATTTTAAAGACATTCTGAGTGAATGAAGCCAGGCACAAAAAACTCACGTATTATGTGATTCTGTTTATATGAAATGCCCCAAATAGGCAAATCCATAGAGACCGAAGATATTAGTGGGTGGTCAGGGAACAGGGAGGAGAAAGTGGGGTGACCGCTAAGAGACACCTGGTTCCCTTTTAGGGTGATGGAAATGTTCTGGAATTAGATAATGGTGATGGTTACATAAGATCGGGACTATACTAAAAACCACTGAATTAGATACTTTAAATGGTGAATTTCATGTTATATGAATTTTACCTCAATAAAAAAATTGTTTAAAAAAAAGGAAAAGTTTGGGGTGCCTGGTGGCTCAGTGGGTTAAGCCTCTGCCTTCAGCTCGGGTCATGATCTCGGGGTCTTGGGACAGAGCCCCACATTGGACTCTCTGCTCAGCAGGGAGCCTGCTTCCTCCTCTCTCTCTGCCTGCCTCTCTGCCTGCTTGTGATCTCTCTCTCTGTCAAATAAATAAATGAAATCTTAAAAAAAAAAAAAAAGGAAAATTTTAAAAGCCAAGAATTTTCTCCAAGAACAATCAGAAAAAATGAAGCTAAAGGAGAAGCCAGAGGGATTCAAGGCATGAGGATTCAATATGTCCTCGCTGGTTTGAAGAGAGAGGGGCAGCGTGGTGAGTGCAGGTGGCCTTGAACTGACAGAGGCTCCCAGCAAGGGAACAGGGTCCTCAGCCCTCTCAGCACAAGGAACTGAATCCTGTCAACACCTGAATGAGACTGGAGGTGGATTCATCCCTAGATCTTCCAAAGGGGACACTATCCCACAGCTACCATGATTCTGACCTTGTGGGACCCTAAGCAGAAGATACCCCCGAGCCTCACTGCACCAGCACTTTTAACCCATGGAACTGTGAGATAATAAACGCATATTGTCTTAAGCCACTAGGTTGATGGTCATTTGTTAACGGTAGCAATATAAAAACTAGCAATACCTGACAACTTTTATGGAAACAGGTGGTAGCTAGATTTATCTCAGTGATCACTCATAATACATGTCAATGTTGCATCACTATGTCATACACCTGAGACTACTGTACCATTGCATACTAACCACACATCAATTAAAAAAAAAAAAAACCATCTCACTGGTTATGTATAGAAAAGGGTTTACCTATACATACCACCCATGCATCATTTTATATAGGGACAGACTACAGCCATGAACATGGACCAGAGAGTCCATGGGGGCAGAAGGGTGAGAAGATGTAGGACCTAGGACCCAACTCTGTGGGGGTGTGACAGAAACAGAAGGAGGAGGAGCCTTGAGACACAGGGAAGATTAGGCAGTGATTAGCCATCTTCCCTGGCAGGGGACACCCCAACATGGAAGTGAAGAGTGGCAGTACAGCTTTTCTGGGGGTAGACCTTCTGTCCCTATCAAATTTCTAAGAGAACCCTGTTAGTGCTGGTGAAGCAGTTGCTTTTAAAGTTTAAGGACAAAGTGCACCTGGGTGGTTCAGTCGGTTAATCGTCTGCCTTTGGCTCAGGTCAAGAACTCACGGTCCTAGGATCAAGCCCCTGGGTGGACTCCCCGTGCAGAGTGGAATCTGATTCTCCCTCTCCCTCTGCTCCCCGATCAGCACCCGTGCTCTCTCTCTCTGTTCCCCCCCCGCCAATTAATTAATTAATTAATCAATCAAGGATGAGACATTCCAATAGTTCATAGAGCAATCAGAATTCATGCAAAAGATAAACATCAAAATCTTGTCTAAAGGAGATAATAACATAGTTGGCCATATAGAGGCTTGTACAAAGAAAGCCAGAACTGACTCAAAAAGCAGGACGTGGTGAGCCAGAGGACTTTTTTTTTAAACCATAATTTGGGATGGTCACGGTAATAATGAATGACTATCCCAGTTTCAAATATGCTCTTGTGGATGTAACTGGTGCATGTGTGTTACTAAAATACGAATCCTAAAATGAGAAGCAGTTCCTGGGACCAGATGGAAATGAATTCTGTTGAAAAAGAGAAAAAAACACCTAATATATTTGAAATGTCCCAGTTTCTGTGTAAAAAGAAATAAGGTAGACACATTTTTGTTTTGTCCAAATAAATGATTCATCAGTTAAAAAAAAAAAAAAAGTCACTGTTTCAGTCAATGTTCTTAGTCTCAGACAACAGAATCCACGCTAGCTCATTTAAATAAAAGAGATTTATTAAAACTCATAGGCAACTTAGAGAATTGTTGGGAAAGGCAAGAAAACAGACTCTGGGCTGAGGTTCCAGGAATAACTCCGCGAACTGCACTGCAGAGACAGTCATTTAAAAGGAGATCCTGCCTGCATCGTCAGGGAGCTACTGGTCTGGAAGCTTCCTCCCGCGGGCCATCCTGCCCCTGTGAGCACCTGTCTGAGGCACACCTGCGCAATGGACACCTCAAGCCCCGCCTACCTACAATGTTGCTGTGTCTGATGGCAGTCCTCTGAGAGAGTGTCTCATTGTTGGAGACTGACTCTCATCAGCGCTGTCACAGCTCGCCTGGAGCGGGTGCCATGACGGGGGAAACACAGGGATCATAGGTTAGCTAAGTAAGGTGGAGCCAGTGCAGTCACAGAACTGGAGCGGTGGGCAAGGGAAGGAATTGTAGCCAGTAAGTGTAATCAAGAATTTTGAGAGACTGAGCTGCAGAGAGGTGGGCAGAGAAAGGGTAGCAGTAGGTTTGGGGCAGGGGGAGAGGGAGGGTTTCCTTTCTTTTCTTCTGACTTGGATTGGCTTGGTTTGCAGATTTAAAAACAGATGAGGAAGAGCCCTTGGGAGGGAGGAGTTGAATATAAAAGAGAAAAGGGATAATGCAAAGAAAAAAGAAGAATGGCCCAGAATGTGAGCTTTCCGAGAAGTCAGGAGGCATGGTAGAGACAGGCGGCATCCTGAGCTCAGGAGGGAATGGCACCTTGACTCAGAGGAAGGTCCGTTTCTCTCCGGACCAAGATTGGAATGGCAAAGGTGGAAGGAAGTTTGCAGAGATGATCACAGAGAGGCAGGGCATCTCCATCTGGTGGCTTCTATTTTCTCTGTGCGGTGGGATGCTCAGTCATCTGCTGAAGGGGAGGAGGAGGCGTGGGTGTCCAGGACGGAGGAGAGGTGATACTTGAATGATCATCTGGAAAGAGAGAGAGAGAGCCAGTGGCCAGGGAGACCTAAAGGGGCACGAGGCAGCAGGGTAGAACATGGTGTTCCCAGGGTGCGGTGGGGATAGGGGAGTAGGGGAACCATGGGCTCTTGCATAATTCCTCCAGCCCAGAGAGAAAGTATATATGTACTTTCTGTCTTATCTAGGATTAGGGCTTCTGCCAGATGGGTTCCACAGGGCTCCCCCTAAGGCCCTGGGAGACGCCATAACAATTCTGTTTGTTAGTTTGCAACTCTTTGTAAGTTTCAGAGCTCACTAAACTTTGACCACCCCCGCCCCCACCCCGGACCCCAGGTCCTTCCCAAAGCATAGAAGAAGCTGTACAAATGAGGAAAATCAAAGTAACTACATCCCTTCATATCACCCAAATATAATGAAATAAATGAATACAGTCTAGTGTCAAGAAGATGGCTTTTAGTTTCAATTAGCTAGAACATGGCATCTACTTTGGAAAACAGTATGGAGATTCCTTAAGAAATTAAAACTAGAGGGGTGCTTGGGTGCCTCAGTGGTCCTGGGATTGAGCCCCGAGAGCCTGCTTCCCCCTCTCTCTCTGCCTGCCTCTGCCTACTTGTGATCTCTCTCTCTGCCAAGTAAATAAATAAAATCTTAAAAAAAAAATAAATTAATTAAATCTGAAGCTACCCTATGACCCTGCAATTGCTCTACTGGGTATTTACCCCAAAGATACAGATGTAGTAAAAAGAAGGGCCATCTGTACCCCAATGTTCAAAACAGCAATGGCCACGGTCACCAAACTGTGGAAAGAGCCAAGATGCCCTTCAACAGATGAATGGATAAAGAAGATGTGGTCCTTATATACAATGCAATATTATGCCTCCATCAGAAAGGATGAAAACCCAACTTTTGTATCAACATGGATGGGACTGGAGGAGATAATGCTGAGTGAAATAAGTCAAGGAGAGAAAGTCAATTATCATATGGTTTCACTTATTTGTGGAGCATAAGGAATAACACAGAGGACATTGGGAGATGGAGAGAAGTGAATTGGGGGAAATTGGAGGGGGAGACAAACCATGAGAGACTGTGGGCTCTGAGAAACAAACTGAGGGTTTTGGAAGGGAGGGGGTGGGGGTTAGGTGAGCCTGGTAGTGGGTATTATAGAGGGCACGTATTGCATGGAGCACTGGGTGAGGTGCATAAACAATGAATCTTGGAACACTGAAAAAATAAAATAAAAATTAAAAAAAAAAAAAAGTCTGGCATCTGCCTCTTGCTAGTTAGCATATTACCTGATCTGGTTGAGTTTGAGTTTCTACACATGTGTGCGGATAGAACTTAAGGCAGCCACCATGACCCCAATGAGTTAGCCCTAGCCCACAGAATACGACAAAGGTGGTGGGATGCCATTCCCAGGTTCCGTTACGTGAAACTCCATCTTATTAGATTTGCTCTAGAGTCTTGCTCTCCCTCAAAGGTTTGAAGAAGCAAGCTACCGTAAGTTCTATGTCCACCAGGAAAAGAATCCTTCCAATACCCTGCATGAGTTTGGAAGCAGACCCTTCTCCTTTCGAGCCTCCAGATAAGCACACAGCCCTGGTCAAGATACCAACTGCAGTTTTGCTAAGGACCCAACGAAGTTGTGCCAGGTGGGACTTCTGCCCCACGGACACTGAGAGGATGAATGCCTGTTGTCTTAAGCCATTAAATCTATGCCAGTTTGTTACATAGCATAAAAGACTAATACAATGTGTAGACATAAGGATAATAGCATTTGCTTTGCTGGGTTGACTAAAGAGAACCCAAGTTATAGGAGAGTGGTCAACACAATTCCAGGCATGAGTGGACATTTGCCCTGCTGTCTTTGCAGGGAATCTTAGAGCCCTTAAGAGGTTACTCATTCCAACTCAGGGTCAGGAAAGCAAGGGAGTAGTATTTCAGCTGGACCCTGAATAGTTAGTGAGATGTTGCTTTGTGAAGAATGAAAGGAAAAGGAGCACTAGATAAGACGGGATGCAAAGCAAAAGTAAAGACTCATACAGGCAAACGACGTGGGCAGTGAGGCCAAGTAAGATCACATGGCCTGAGTCCGGATTTGCGTCAAAGAGTTGGGGACTAGGTCCCAGGACCCTTCGAATGTTAAGCTCAGGAAATGCTCACATTTTAAGTGAATCACATGCATATTTTTTTTTCCAAATTGAAATTGAAACCAAGAGATTGAGTCAGATGTCAATTCTAATCTAGCAATTATAGAGTACATTATCATCAAAACTTAACTCTTCTGCTTTTTACTCAGTTAAAATTGATATTTGAATGACTGCAAGAAGGCAAAAGGAGCGCTTTCTTCCACATCTATCCGTTGTGCATCTGTGTGCTTGTGGCAGCTGTGTCTCTCCTCTGCCTGGAGGGTGACAAGGGACCCGGGTGCCCAGCTCTGAAAATCACTACTGATCTTACACCAAGATCTGCTGCCTGGCCATGACCCTGTGCAGCAGGACCGTAAGGCAGGCCCTTCCTGAGGGTCTGAGGGGAACCTCCCTGAGAATGTCAAAGCCGTTTAGAAGCTTCCGTCTAGACTTCCCTCCCCCCCCCCTTCTGTCACTGTGCCCAGCCTTGCCCGGTGGTCTGGCCACTCCTCTATTGTCCCCCAATCCTCTCCCCATTTTCTCTTCCCCCTAACCAATTTCTTGCACAATTAATCCTGTCATGGCATCTGCTGTTGAAAGACCCAAAATAACACAAGTGGGGGACAGGAATGCTCTGAGGAAATGGGCAATTCGATGTGGATGCGGAACTGGGCCCCCCACCTCTCAGCAGGTGAAGAGTCTGCCCTTCTGGTCAGCAGATGGGGCATTGAGAGCCCCCAGTGTAAGGCATTGGCTCAGTTGCTCAAGATTTCACCAGCGGTGACCTGGAGAAGTTCTGGTGGAGGAGAATGCTGTGACAAGTGCAAGTAGGCATTTAAAAACACAGGTGGCATACGTCTGCAGAAGCAGCACCAGGGGCTGGATGCCGCTAGGCTGGGTCGGTGGCCAGCAGAAGAAGAATGAGCTACTGAGGCCTGCTGACATAGGGTGTCTGTGAGAGATTACAAAGGGGCCTTTATCTCCCGAGGCAGAATGACAGGCACAGCCGATGTGCAGGCTGAAGAGCTCATTGTGAGGGTCCTGGAGCTCCAAGGAGGTGGCAGTGCTCGTCAAGGCAGCTCTATTATCCAAAGGCCTGGGCCCTGGTGGGGAAAACCTGGCATCTTGAAGTGTGGGACAGAAACATCTCGAATGATGGCCTGAAGATGTGGATTCAAAAGAGGCCCCTGGATCCTCTGGGCCCAAGAGCTGGCCCACCCTTCCCTAGTGAGGTCCAGTCCTTTTGTTGTGCTGGCAAATTCTGCAGAGGCCCCTCCCCATACGACAACAGGAACCCCTTGAGGGGCTATCCCACCTCTCCTCTCAGCTTCGGCTTCGGGATGTATATATATATATATATATATTTTTTTTAAGATTTTATTTATTTATTTGACAGAGAGAGAGAGATCACAAGTAGACAGAGAGGCAGGCAGAGAGAGAGGGGGAAGCAGGCTCCCTGCTAAGCAGAGAGCCCGATGTGGGGCTCCATCCCAGGACCCTGAGATCATGACCTGAGCCGAAGTCAGAGGCTTAACCCACTGAGCCACCCAGGCACCCTTCGGGATGTGTATTAACTGGTGGGAAAGAAGCTGGAGAAGTGGGCAGTGATAGTGAGAACTGCCCCTGCGTCAAACAGCACCGGCGGCAGATAAAAGATTTTGTATTTGCTCTGTGCAATGCTTGCTCCTGGGGCTAAAACCGTGACCCAGTTAAAGTAACTGACTTATCAAACTAACGGCTTGCTCCTCGAGGTTGACTTCAAGATCCCTGCCTCCTAGGCTCACCAAATTCAAAACTATGCTGTCTCGAACTAACCGATCTGATCCCATTCATTGTCTCGCAAGACACCCCTTAAAGTCACTCAGTCCAAGCCCGAACAACCTCCCTATGCCTTGCCCTAATTTCTCCATGTCACAGCATTCTGAAACTAACAATGTTGTGGCTGCCTGGGTGGCTCAGTCAGTTAAGCGTCTGCCTTCGTCTCTGGTCATAATCCCAGAGTCCTGACACATTGGGTTTCCTGCTCAGTGGGGAGACTGCTTCTCCCTCTTCTTCTTCCCTGCACTCATTCTCTCAATCTCTGTCTCTCTCTCAAATGAATAAATAAAATCTTTTTTTAAAAAAAATTAAAGAAAGGGGCACCTGGGTGGCTCAGTGGGTTAAGCCTGTGCCTTCAGCTCAGGTCATGATCTCAGGGTCCTGAGATCGAGGGCTCTCTGCTCAGCAGGGAAACTGTTTCCCTCCCCCCACCCCACCGCCTGCCTCTCTGCCTACTTGTGATTTCTGTCTGTCAAAAAAATAAATAAAATCTTAAAAAATTTTTTTTTGATTAAAAAAATGAAAGAAAGAAAATAAAACTAACAATGCCATGTTTTCCTATCCTGCTATGGATTTAAAACGATCTGCTTTGCTTGATCAACAAGGGCTTCTGGTGGTTTCTTTGGGAAGACCACCATCAACAGGAAACAGAAATGGCTAATAGTAATCCAGAATAAATTCAACACATCCAACATTTCTCACTTTGGCGCTCACCTGTTTTCTTTCTTTTATTCACCTAGGATGTGTCAACTGAATGAGTTTTAACCCACCTCTTCTCTCAACAGAGCAAATGTAGCGAACATTTAAGAAACAAATCAGGAAATGTATCAATGAACACACTTCATATTTGACATTCAAGGAAATAATTGTTGCCTCACCTGAGAGAGGAAATAACAACTGTTATCGATAACTTTCTTACTCCTATAAGAGCTCCTTGATGACCCTCCCTTCTTTATTTTACCTAGAAAGTTATATACTTTGTCTGTATCTATTCAGTTGAATGAGAATTCTCTTGGTGAGTTAATGGCTAACTTTTGGCTGGCCTTTCCACATTCTGAAGTAGTTGCCAAGTTTGTAAGGCATGCACTGAAGAAGATATGAAGAACAATATTTAGTACACCTGGGCTGTTTAGAGGAAAAACCAAATTTGGATAGGAATGTCCCTTTTAATGAATTTAGACATTGGCCTCTTAAAAAAGGTCCCCACTGTCCACATCTGTCATTTGAAAACCACTGTGATTCCTCCAGCAAATGGAGGAGGTAAACCCATCAGGAGAAGTAGGTATTTGTTGTTGTTACTCATGATCATATTTTTAAATCTATTTTTATGGATTTAAAAACATATTCATAATATCATGGGTGTTAAAAGAAGCCGACATAACTCTTCGCATAGGCTGCTTATGTCTCAGATACAAATTCTATTCCCTGAGCAACAGATCCTCCCCTAAAGTCAAGTGCAAATCAAGGGTTCGCAAATTTTGTTCTTTTCCCACTGGTTTCCATTATAACTTCCTGTCTTGTCATCATTTCTAATAAGAAACATGTCCTGAGCTATTACTATGCATTATTCCCTGACTCTTCCAATGGATTTGTGATCTAGTTACCCAGTCATAGCTCAGCACACAGGAATGGTAATTATAGTTCCAGAGAGTAGGGGATAAGGCCAAATGAGAGGGCGGTCAGTAAGGGTCATGGAAATGGTTGCTAATCTAGTTTTGAATTTCTGCTTCATCCCTGCGGACTCAAGATTTTCTCCCTGGTAGTTTCTCTGTAAATAAATTCTCAAATACAGGCAGGGTGTTCCTATTATTAAAGCATTATTTTGATCGTATTACTCCCCTGATCAAAACATTCCACTGCCTACTGATAAAAGTCCAAAGTCCTCAGGCTGAAATTTCAGGTTTTCTAAAATCAGATCCCTTCCTATTCTTTTAGGTTTATTTTCTACTATTCGCTTCCACAACCCAGAGTCCTCCACCAAGCTGATCTAGTCAACATTCCCAGCACAGCGCTGGCATTTTTTGGCCCTGCCCTCCCCTCTCAGGACTCTGCTTATCTCTTTCATCATTTCAGGACCCCAGAGGTTCAGCCAGGTGTAACGTAAGGGAGGAACCCACCAGAAGTAAGGCGACCATAGAGAGAGGGGTGGACCCTGCACTTCAATGGGGTGTGGGATAGTTAACATAAACATGCATCACCCTTGAGACCTCCTTGTCTGCTTGTCTCATCCTTCTGCCTTCTTACCCCTTTCTGTTAACATCTGTGTATCGTGATTTTAACAGAGGTCATTTAAACATGCCTTACAAACTTTTTAAACATGTTCTTGGAGAGTTGACTGTCCCTCTTGTTTCCCAATCCCGGACACCATATAGCTGTGTTCAGTCTGCTCTATATTTGCCCATTGATAGCTCCCTTCATCCAGCCCCAGCTCCTTCCCTTCCCATTACCACCCCACCCCCCCACAACTGGATTCCCCTGGGCTTTCTTTAAGGGCTGGAATTCTGCCTCCTAGACATCTTTGTGCCCACACCTCCTAACAGAGGACTTTGCATATAGCACATTGCATTGACTTGATCGCAGAAAAGCGACAAAAGAGCAAAATACTTTTGCAATCCAAAGAATACATTTGTAACGAGAACCTTCAACCACAGTTGTCTGCAGTGGGTGTCAGAGTCTGTTGAAGCAGAGCCCCATGTGTGCACCACCAGGCTGCGTTCCTGTCTGCTCACACCCTGTTAATTCTTGCCTACAGTTGGAAGAAGGCAAGCGTCCCCTTTGGGCCCATCTCATCTAGGGAGAGGTAGAGGTGGTCTGTAGTTCACGAGACAGGTTGTTTTATCTTCGTGGTGCCAAACAATTGCTTGGACATGGTTTTTTAATCAGTCTGGGTTTCTCAAAACAGCCTGAAATGACCAAAGAGAAAGTGTCATAGAAAAGCAAGGAAAATGTCACGTAACACGTGGGGTTTTCTCTTTGAACCGGAAGGTGTCCGAGGTTTCAAGGGAAAAGCACTAACTTGTAGGTATAGAAAAATCCTTATCTTTATTTTAATCTTGAAGTTCTTGGACTTTCGTGAAAGTTCTTTGTTGAGCTGCTTCTCTGAAAAGGCAGTTGCTAGCAGGTCACCTTCTTGTGACTCCTTTAACCTCAAAAGGATGCTTTGGTAGGCCACGTAATGATGATCAAATCTACCCAAAGAACAGGCCATGACAACATTAAATGGTTTATTTGTTTCCTGCACCTGTTTTTGTTACTTTCCAAGCCCCTGGAGAACCAAAGGCAGCCTTTCTGCTGCTCTGAGAAATTTTTCTGTCTAGAATATTTGATCACACACCAGAACAGCTGCCAAATGGAAAATAATATGCCCGATGTCCACCCAGGCAGCAGGAAGTTGGCCAGAACGTGGCATCTCCTAATTTAAATGACACAAAACCTCACATTCATCCGGAACTGGTCTTCTCAGAGATCCCAGCTGTTTGTAGATCCTAGAATCCCAGAGGACTGAGCCCACTTAGAAATCCTACAGTTCATCACGTTCATTTTTCAGGCTGAGATTCAGACTGTCTGAGACTCAGACAGGTTGAATGATATCCCCATTAATTAATCACTAACTAGAGGCAGATCCAGTTCTAGAAGGAACCCAGGTGAACCCAGGTGTCCTACCTCCAAATTAACAAGGAAAACTGACCCCTATCCATTTCTCTTTTATTCTTTAAGTAAGCTCTACACTTAACATGGGACTTGAACTCACAGCCCTGAGACCAAGATTTGCATGCTCTACCAAATGATCCAGCCAGGCCCTCCGGTCCCTATTCATTTTGATACTCTGATTATTTCAGAACCTAGGATGAAGACATTTCATTCCAGAAACCATGACCGACTCCCAGACAATTTCAACAGATAACATGGAGAAGACTTAGACTAGTTAAATCAATCATAGAGAAGTCTAAGCGCACAAAAGGTGCGGGTTGGGATCCTCATTAAGTCAGACTCTGAATTTTTCACACCAAGAAGTTAGTTAAAGATAATCACATTTTTGACAGTCATCCATCCATCCCAGAACTATTAAAATAACATTTAAAACCTACTTGGCGATTTTTAAGGGAGTTAATTATATAAGCAGTCTCCATAATCTGATGTATTCCCCCCAACCCCCAATGCATTTGTAAGCAAGCAACTTGGAGCTCGGTGTGCCTTTTGCTGTAAGGAAAGTATCAACTAGAAAAAGGAGTCTCTGAGCTGGCCCATCGAGGTCTATTTGACTACCAGATCAGAGGACTCTGGTCCTTCCAGGCTGGACCTGAGTCCTGTCTGGACACCAGGAGATCAGTACTGCAAGAGTGACGAAGAGGTCAGTGACCGGAAGGAAAATGGCATCAGGGAAATGGCCTGGATCTTTCAATTCCTTCTCTGGCCCTTGCCAGCCCTTTGAATAAATCCCTTACTGTCTTTGAACCTTGGTTGTTCTCCGATAAAGTGGAGCCAACGGCTAACCCACAGAGCTCTTGGGAGGAGACAATGAGACGAATGTATGTGAAGGTCCCAGCTCTGTGCTGACACTGAACAGGTACTCAGCAAGTTACTCTCCCTAACCTCCCACTGTCCAAGGTGCAGTCACCCCCAAAGGTCTGAACACCACCTCCCTCCCTAGATTAATGTGTTTCTTTCTCCAAGCCCCCATTTTACTAGTGGTCCCCAAGCCCTTCACCCCAACTAGCCCTGTTATCCCTGGCTCTCAGTCAAATCCCTCTCCCCAAGTTCAGCTAGGTCTTCAAAAGGAAAAGTATCTGATTGAAGGATCACACTCGAAAGCCATCAGCTTCAGAATCCTCTGGGCAGTAGGTATATTTTTGAACAAAGCTGTTCAATAACCAAAGTGAATCTCAAATCCATTTGTCAGGCATGATGACAAAATCAAAAGAAATTTTGAGACAGTGTTAAGAGAAGCAGTCATGACTGGGAGATCCAGCCCTGCCTCAGAGCCCACTCTAAATCATCAGCCAGGGTATTCTTGCTTTTAACGTCTAGCATTCCTGTGAACACTACCTCTTCCACTCAATTTTGGTTACCAGGGCCCAGAAGTGTAGTTCCAGCAGAGATGGTGAGAGGCTGGTTGGTTGCTATGTCCTTGATGGTAAGGATCATTTGTAATTCCTGCATTTTCTTGTCAGGTGCTGCCTAATCTCCCTTTCTTTGGGCAATCCTTCTCCATATTTTGGGAAATAGAGATTCCAAATGACGTAATCATTTAAGTGTGGGTGGTCGAAGTCTCCAACCTCACCTCTGCCAACCTGAAACATGGTGTCTCCTGATTTTGAGGGCAAGTGTACTTTATATGTGCCTTTATCATCCATGAGGCCTAGAATTGCATTTAGTACAGGCTCATTTGATGGATAAATGAATGAGTGAACAAATGAATGAAATTCTAAATTCTAATTGACATTATTAGTGCTCATTTCCAAGTCTCTTCTCCCCCGAGCACATGAAAAACTACAGGTCAAACTTCCCTGCCATCAAATGGGGCCATGTGAATGCAAGTAGAAAGTCATTTCTGATCCAAACTGCAGATAGGAGATAGGGCAGGATTTCCCTGGTAGGCCACCAGCCACATTAGAGACAGCAAAGCCTCTGTTAGCCTGAGTTCCTGAGTCACAACAGATCACTCCTCTACACCTGCTGACCTGTGTTGGACATATAACATGAACAAGAAATATATCTTTGTTGAAGGATTTTTGTTCTGTGGCATAACCCAGCCTATCCTGACCAATACAGCCAATGACCACTTAAAGGTAAAGGCAAAGAGGCTGCATATTTTGTCAAGTTCATAAGGGCTCCTGAGAATGTTTTCTTGCCTGAATTTTGATTGTTGTATGACATCAATCTTATTAGGCATCACCTAAAAGTTAAGAGCCACCGGGGGATGTCTACTCAGTCTGCAGTTTCACTGGCATGAGAGCAGAAAGCCAGGATGCCCTTCAGTTATAGTGAGTCGGTTCCCCTGGCACCCTGCAGGTCAGAACAAGGCAGATTATCAGGGGAATATGCAAGACACAGTACGAAAACAGCTTCATACATCAAACTCACATCCATGGAAACATATTCTCGATTGATCTGTGCATAAATGTTTAAAATGCACTTTATTTCATTTTTAGGTTTCGAAATGAGGGGTTGACATTTGCAGGAATGAGCACCATATGTGCCTTGTCAAGTCTGCGGCACGCTCAGTGGGGCAAACCCAGCTCCCCCGCATGGCGTCATCCACTTAGCAACCTCCTGGGATACCTTGTTTTTCATCTACGGGCAACATTTGGCCAGAGGCTACAGGCAGCAGGGACAGGGACAGGAAGAGTCCACTTTTTGGCAGCATCTCCCAATTCACCTCACCCAAAACTCCTATTGTTGTTGATTCCTGTGTTGGCAGTGAATTTCACTAGGATGGGTACCATATGTTCTAGCATTTATAAAACCAGCTCAGTTTTGAATATATTCTTTGTCTCTGTAATCCATCAAAATGCCCCAGAAATTCCTACATTTTAGTATACAAACTACATCTATCAGACAACCTCTCGCACGAGGATGCAATACAAAAATTAATTTTGACAGCCTGTGCCTAGTTTCTGGTTGAAATTCATTCACTTCACCCTCATATACCTGCAAACCATACGAGGATAAGTTTTATGCTGACCCCCAGGAGTTCCAGCCAAAAAAGCTTCATATCAAATTGCCTTAGTCTCGAGTGTTTGTTTCAGAATGGGATCTCACTGAGTCACTTAGCCGTATGGGTCTGCTTTGCTGACTGTTAATTACCATATCCCAAGGGTTTTGTGAGTTGAACATTTCAATCATGGAAATGTCACTTTGCCTCTGAGAAGTTTGATCAGAAATGTGTGCTACCTCCCTATTTCCGACCAATATGGTTCAGTTTTTCAGTCTGATTATTCCATCTACCCCAGCATTGTTTTAGGCCAGGGAGAGCACACAGTGGGATCTTCAGTAGGCTCTAAGCTACGTAGTAGAGGTCGACCGTCCCATCACTACCTTTCACGGTTCCATCCCAAGTGTCTGAAATACTGTTAGGACACATCCTTAGGTTGCAAGATCAAACCCTGTTAAAAAAAAAACAGGTGCCCCAGAGAGGGCACACTTTAAATTATGGACTACTAAGCCCTTGGCAGGAGCATGTTAGCAACTCCTTTCCAAATGGCATCTGCAGAGAGGGAGGCTTGGAAAGAATGGAGGTAGGCCAACACAGACAAGTGTTCTAAGCAGAGTATAGCAGAAGGACAGACTTTGTGGGGCACAGAGGGTGGACTCAAGTGGATAAGGTGTGACCATGAAATGCAAAGGATGAAGGGGGTTGATCTTCAATTGAGCCTTTACTCTATGCCAGGCATTACACAAAATGTTTCCTGTGTGTTTACTCCCCTCCGTGACCCTGGGCAATAAGCATATGCTCACTTCACAGATGTGGAAACCACCAGTCAAGGTGGTAGGTGATTTCCCCAGAATCACACAGCTGGGATGGGATGAAGCCACCCCCTGAACCTATCTCCTTCTAAAGAATTAACTGTCCCATGTTCTAAATTGGCCTGGACCTCAACACCAATTATTTTAAAACAATGGACATTCAGTTTTTTAGTTCCAGAGGCTGAGAAGTCCAGGATTAAAGTGCCAGCAGAGTCTGGCGAGGGCCCTCTTCCTGGCAAACAGAAGCCAGTTCTAATAGCAACCTAATAACCCCATGACCAAATCTTGTTGCTGCAGACTCTGAGGTGACAGACTTAAAAAATTAGGAGCTAGGAAGACAGTTTGGCAGCTTCCCCCAAATTAAACATAGTCTATCATATGCTCCAGCAAGTCTACCCCTAGGTATACACCTAAAAGAATTGAAAGCAGAGACTCAAACAGATGTTTGAGTGTAACATTGTTCATAGCAAGATTAATCACCACAGCCAAAAGTAGAAACAACCCAAGGACCCATTAAAGGATGAATGGATAAACAAAATTGTTACTACCATACTACCATGGAATATTATTCAGCCTTAAAAAAAAAAAAAGAAAGAAATTCTGACACATGCTATAACAAGGGTGAAACTTGCGGCTGTTACACTAAGTGAAAAAGCCAGTCAAAGAAGGACAAATATTATATGATTTCACTTATCTGAGGTATTTTGAATAGTTAAATGCACAGAGGCAGAAAGTAAAATGGCAGTTGCCGGGGGCCACGGGGAAGAGAGAATTCCAAGTGATTTAATGGGGACCAAGTTTCTGTTTGAGATGATGAAAAAGTTCTGTGGATGGATGATGGGTTTGGTTGCATAGCACTCTTGCATACATTTAAAGATGCTTTAAATGGAAAGTTCCTCGGTGTATAGATTTTACCACAATTAAAAAAAAAAAACCTCACAAGGACAGGAATTCAGAATTTGACCTTAAATATCTTCTTTTATTCATGAGCACAGAGCATTTCCCTCACATTTTGTTATTCTGCTATATGGTCATGAGATGGTAGAAGCTGGTAGAAGCAGACAGCCCAATGAGATAAAGATAAAGCTTCTGATGGTGTATCAGCTGGTCTTACCAACTAATTTTGCAGAAGGGGAAACTGAGAGCTGAGATGACTTGCCTGAGGCACACAACAAGGGAAGTCAGCCTTCAGTGGCCCATGGGCACCTAAAGCCTTGGGCTGCCTGGCCAGGCTTTTTCCTCTAGAGTCAACTTAAAAAATGCAGAGAACAAAGCAGATGGATCAGTGTGCTCACGTGCACACTTACTTGTCCAAAGGTGAAGGCATGGAAATGATGTGGACATGAGATTCTAGTACAATTAAATTATTTAAACCACTTTGCCAAAAGTTTCCCAAACCCAATGATTAGTTCTTCCCTCAATTACTGCACCTTGACTTTTTTCATCCCTGTGTATGCGCAAGGAATGAGTCCATGTCCTAGCTATAAACTGTCAAACAAATTCCTGATGAACAGGTAGGGAAAAGATTCAGTGGAAATAAAACTAATTCCATTTTTCATGCATCAAGTATTTCCTGAGCACCTATTTTATGCTGGAGACTATGTTATCTCAGGGAGTGTAGCCAAGAACAAGCAATGCTTCTTCCTTGCCCTCATGAAGTACTGGCCTCAGGGAAGGGCATGGGATGCCACAGTAAGGGAAGCCTGAATAGCTTGGTGACACTTGGAGCCCAGTGTTGTAAAGGCTATGACGCGAAGTCTGGGTATCGAAGGAGAGGTTGGCATGGTCTATCAGGGTTCAGAGAAGCAGAACTGCTAAGAGATAGACACATACACAGGTGGTCACCTCTAAATTCATATGTTGAAACCCACCCCCAATGGAATTAGACCAGTGCCCTTATAAAAGAGAGCCCAGAAACTCCCTCTCTTGTCGGTTTTGTGAGGACACAGTGAGAAGACGGCCATCTGTGATGAAGAGGGTCCTCAGCAGAGGCCAAATCTGCCAGAGCCTTGATCTTGGACTTCCCAGCCTCCAGAACCATGAGAATAAATTTCTGTTGTTTATAAGCTACCCAGCCTGTGATATTTTGTCATAGCAGCCTGATCTAAGACAGCTAGGTAGTTAGGTAAATAAATAAATAGATAGATAGATAGATTTGCTACAAGGACTGGCCTCATGCCATTGTGGGGGCTGGCTAAGTGCCTTCTACCTGGCTGTCGTCTTCACATCTGAGGCTGGAGCCTGAAGCAAACAGGGTAGGAGATAGGGGAAAGAAAGATGAACATAAAGTGGCAGAAGATAAAGAAGCCCTCTTGTTGCCTCCCAGACACCCCCTCTGTCATGGACAAAAGCATACATCTGGCTCAGGAGTGGGAGAAGCTGGAAGAGAGAAGAACTCGGGGCCAGCCCTTGCCTACCTCCCATGAGGTGAGCCAGCAGGTGTGAGGCCCCAATGTCAGCTCCAGACAGCCTGCTGCCTCATCTCCACCTTCCCTACCTCCTACAAGATCTGTTTTGTGGCTCATCGTGGCTTGTCACTTACAGGGAAGGGAGTTCTGAGAGATGCGGTTGCCCTTGTCAAGCTGACAGATTTTAAAGCCACCACAAAAGACAACCTACCCTAGACTAGAGACTGGGGGAAGTTTCCAGGAGGAAGTGACATGGACACTGAGACCCAAAGGATGGCAGATGGTGGCCACACGGAGTGAGGAGAGAGTTCCACGGGTGTCGGGACAACAATAAGAAACAGACCCTGTCTGAGAAAGTTAGCATTTTTAAAAGGAAATAGAAACCAAAAGGAAAAAGATGGACTTGTTTTGAACTTGTTTCAAAACCAAGAATATAGCACATTTTTCTAGCACCTATAATAGTGAATTGAAGCCCATAAAACAGTAGAGAAGCGGCTTTCCTACCTGCGGGGTGATTCACAACTTCCTCTACTTCCTGTTCATCCGTCCTCCCTACTCCCTTCCAGCCCCTTTCCGGTCCTCCTCACTGTCAAGGCAATCAAGCCAAGTGGGAGCCCCATCACACAGATAACCTTCACTTATTTCTTATAGACCTTACCCAGGAGTGAGATCAATCACAGGATAGAAACCCCACTGCTTGGAGCCAGTGCCCCACGTCATCTCAGTACAGGTTGCCAAAATCCCAGTCTGTAAGAGCCTCTGATTCCTCTGTGTATCTTCACAGTCAGAGCCAGGCATTCCACCCCCAGTGAGGACATGCCAGGCCTGAGACCCTGGGTCAGTGCCTCACTCACTTTCAAACACAGTATGTCCTCCAGATTCAACTGAGTCCATGTCCTTAAGAGAAACCCAATGTGTTGGAAGAAAGGCAGGCTTCCTGTATTTCTAGTCCAACACAGCACCTTTTGGAAAGATAATCATTCAAACCACCCTAACAGGGCTGGTCTCAAGACTTGCAGCGCACAGCCTGAGGTAGGACCAGAGTGGTGACCTAGGCCTGGGTAGGGGATGGGGGGAATGCACATGTTTCCAAGCAGAAACGTAGCCTCCCAGATCTCAGGTCTTGCTCCCAGTCATGAGGTAGCAGATCCTTGGTTCCCCACTAGATCGGGGGTCCCCAAGACCACACTCAGATTCTGGGATTCACAGAAATAAAAAAAAGCTGATCTACCCATGTTTATGGCTTATGACAGTGAAAGGATATAGATTAAAATCTGCCTGGGTGACTCGGTCAGTTAAGCGTCTGCCTTAGACTCAGGTCATCATCCCAGGGTTCTGGGATCAAGCCCCACACTGGGCTCTTTGCTCAGCAGAAAGTCTGCTTCTCCTCCTTCTGCCCCTTCCCCAGCTGATTCTCTCTCCTTCTCTCTCTCTCTCTCAAATAAATAAAATCTTTAAAAAATAAATAAGTACATAAAATAAAATCAGCCAAGGGAAAAGTCTCAGAGGCCCAGGAGAGTTCCAAGAGTAAGTTTCCGGTCTTCTGTCCCTACCAGAGCCCTGTGGACAGCACCTCCTTCTCCCAGGAACAAGGTGTGAGAATATGAGCCAAATATTGCCAATCAGCGACACTTACATGAGCCTTGGTGCCCAGGGATTTTACTAGGGTCAGTCACATAGGCGTGGGGTACCCTCATGATTGACCTTAGCTGTTTAGATTCTAGCATCTCCAAACTGGGGCAGAATCGCCAAAGCCCCCACCATAAATCGCAGTGAGATCACAGATTACCTGGCATGGCCCAGTGCCCCAGGTAAATAAAGACCCTCTTGTCAGGCCGGATATTCCAAGGACTTAAACTTCTCTCTCAGGAACCAGTCAAGAGCTAGAACTTTCAGAATGTGCTGAGTTTGGACAACCAAGCCTACTGGGTCAACCAAGTACTGTTCATCCACACATTTTGCTCACATTTTGTTCTGAGAGGGAAGTACCGTGATCCTGCGTGACCAACACTAGTCAGGAGGCTTCCTGTCACTAACCCACCGGTGACCTCAGGTTAAGACCCATTAGGTCAGGTTAAGAGTCTCCTTGCCTTTGTTTCCTCGTCTGTGAGGTGATAGCAGTAATGTCCACTCCAAATTTCCTGAAAGGTGCTATGAGAGTCAAATGACACAGTGGACGAGATAAGTACTAAGCCTCCCGTACTCACTAACGTCAGGGCTAACAAGGTGTCCAAGTCAAATGGCACTCTAGGGATTTCCGTCTATTTTGCAGCCATTTTGTTTTTCCCCCTAACAGTTGTAAAGTGCTTACTATGTGCCAGGTACTAGGCTTATGGGGATTATCTTATTTAATCCTCATATAATTCTCTGAGGATAGTTCTATTTTTATCCTCATCTGAGAGGACCAAGTTTCGGTAAGGTTACCCGAGGGCACATCTCTTCTTAAATAGCAGAGACAGCTTTGAAACTGAGCAAAGATAACCAGAGCCAGAAAAACCAAGCTAAGTTGGTTGCTTGCCAGACAAAGGAGAGCGGCTTTGCTCACCCAAAAGTGGGTCCAGTGACGCTCTCTCCATTAAAAGGGAAGAGACTGGATCAGGATACAAAGAAAAGGCTTTGGCTTTCAGAAGGTGGAATTCTGAAGGGTGTCATTAGATGACTAGAGGAGAAAACTGTGAAATATTTGGAACTGTTCCTCGCTCTGGTTTTTACGACAGAAGCACTATTGTCTGTCAGGTCCAAATGGGTTGTACAATTAAGACTGAGCAGGCTCAGGTCACAGCCACTGAGTTTGTGGGTACCTAAGAATTGGGGACATCCTTCTTCTCAGAACTGAGGCTGTCTGTCTCCAGGGCTGAAGATCGGACATCCTCGTATCTGGCCACCTTTGCTCTGTGTCAGCTGTCTCCCTGCCAGCTCCCAGCTGCCTCCAGCCAATGTGTCAGGGACCTCGGACCACCTGGAGAGAGCTCATTTTGTCAGTTTTTAACAGGATCATTGTTTTTAAGGAAAACCTCATTTTTATTAGAGAACTGCAGAAGTAAATACTCTCGATTTCTTCTTCTACCATAGGCTCATCTGCTGTTCCTTGTCCTCCAAGATAAATCTAGAAGAGGAGACAGCTATTCAGTTGCTACAAATCATAGGAACACTCTGGTGCAGAAATCTCCATAAAAGACTTCAGAGAAGATTTATGTCTTAAGGCAGAATTTAGAGGAAAGACAAAAAAATCTTGGCAAGAAGCAGCAGAAGGCTTTTACACAGAGGCGCATCTGAAACTCTGAAGAGAAAGAGAGAGAGAAAAGGATACCCACCATGGGGAGAAGGGCGAGCGTCCAGTGTCGCCCTGTGCTGACCTGGACCGAGGCCTGTGAACAGGGAGAGCTGGGGCAAGGCCTCTAAATGGAGCCTGGACCAGAAAATCCACACAACGAGGAGTATTTGGAAGGCGTCCAGGTTGTGGAGACTGCCATTAAGAGAATTTGCTTTGGAGATGAGAGAGCTTAGAAGGGCCCCAAATGTCCAGGAAAAGGAAGGGTGGTTCAAAACAGCCAGTTTTCAATAAGCCACTTTGGAAGCTACTTGGAATGTTTAGTTGTAGTAGTAGTAGCACTAGTAGTAGTAGTAGTAGTAGTAATAGTAATAGTAGCAGCACTATTTTAATTCCAGAAATAATTAATGTGTCCTCAGAATAAGTAAGCATTACTTACAAACAAATTGGGATAGGATTCTAACTCTATTACTCCAGAGGCCCCCCCCCACAAACCTCTGCTCCAGACTCCCACCTCCCTTCCTGGAAATCCACAAAGACACCCTCTTTCATAGCCCAGAGAAGACCTACATGCTGAGGAACTTGAGTTTCTGACTGAACATGGTCTATTTTCCTGCCCCCATGACCTAGAACCTGGCCTTCTGGGAGGTGTTTCCTTTTCTGGGATAGGAGATGCCTGATCCAATGAGAACAGTGTGCAACATGGCGGTCACGTCTGCCTCTCACCCCCCTGGGTTAGCACAGACTCCACAGGTGAAGGGCACATGCTCCATCCACGTTGCCTCATTTCAGACACCAGCTGCTAGTTTGGGGGTCCCCAGGCCACCTGTACCTCTGACCAATTGGCTATGAATTTGGGGTTCCTGTGACCCCCTCAAGTTCAATGATTCACTAGAATGATTCCTAGAACTCAGAAAGTGCTATCTTTACGATTATAGCTTTATTATAAAAGATACAAATCAGGGGGTGCCTGGTGGCTCAGTCAGTTAAGCATCCAACTCTTGATCTCAGCTCAGGTATTGGTCTGAGGGTCTCAGAGTTCAAGTCCCACTCTGGGTTTCATACCAGGAGCTTTAAAAAAAAAAAAAAAAGGTAAGTAACAAATCAGGAATCGCCACATGAAGAGATTCATAGGGCGAGGTTTGGAACAGTCCTGAGCGAGCTGCTTCTACGCCCTGTCCCTGTGGAATCAAGACGTGTCACCCTCCCAATACAGCAGTATGTTCACTAACCTTGGGGCAGCTTTGGGTATCCAGGGTTTCACCGGGATTTTATTACAGAGGCATGATCGACCGGATCATTGGCCGCGTGATTGAACTCGAACTCCGTCTTCCCTCCCCAGAGGTGGGGAGGTCAGGCTGACACCACAACCAGCCCCATCCTGAGTTACCTCGTTAGCTTTAACTCAGCTGTGGTCCATGGGCTCCTAGCGCTCAGGAAATTCCAGGAGTCTAGAACCTGAGACAAAGAACAGACAAATGTTTTATTATACAGCACGATGACAACAACTAATATTTAATGAGGGTTTCGCAGTGCTGGGCTCTGTGTTGAGTACTTGACATACAACTCCCTTGATCTTTAAAACAATTCTATGCGCCAGATTTATTATTATCTCCATTTTATGGATCACAAACTGAGGCACAGAGACGGGAAGTAACTTGCTTAAATTCACACAGCTGGTGAGTGATAGAGCTGGGTTTGAACTCGTATTTGTCACGTGGGCCACTGTGTGCCTCTAGGGCTCCTTATAAAAAGGGAGAAGCCAAGAGGGCAGCCATTGCTACTAGAGAAGAACTTAGATATAATGCAAGAAACCAGACGGACTTCAGAATCTTGGAGGAAAAAAAATCTAGGTTTCATACTTTAAAAAATTCAGTCTTTAGAGTCAGAAAAGCTGCTTTAAATTCCGGCTCTCCCAACTGAGAAAAAAGCAGTAAACTCTCTGGTCTGCAATCCCTTCCTTAATTAAATGGAAATTCTAATAATATCTCCCTATGAGTTTGGTGTGAGGAATAAACGAGGTCATTTATTTGAAAGTGAGGAACACAAGACCCGTGGAAGACTTCCTTTTTCCTTTTCCCTCAGTCTGTCCCTGGTCTTTCACCCACAGACTGTATCTTCTGTCCCTCCAAGCTATTTACTCCTTGTGCCTCACATGATAACCCGTCAGCCTCTCTCATTCCCTTGGATTACATTTTGGTTCCCTTAGCTCAATTATTTATACACTGTTCACACGGACTATTACTTTAGCTGCAGAGAACAACAGCCTTAAAAACATATTTTAATCCCGTAATTATACATGGCACGACACTTGAAACGTAGCCAACAGGGGTCCAGGCCCAGTGACACAGGGGGAAAGGCCAGGGCATGTCCTCCGAAGACTTGGGTCTGGTCCCACTTCTTCTTCCTCCTACCTTGTTGCCTTGAAAAAGACACTTAGCCTCTCTGAGCATCAGACTACTCATTTATAAAATATCACCAATAATTATGACTGCCTTGCTAACCTCACAGGCCAGGCAGGGGGAGGGTTGGATGAGAAATGTATGTGAAGTCTTTGGAAACAAACAAACCTTTATATGAATAGAAAGAATAATTATGTAAGACAGCAACTAAAGCAGACATTGAAGCCCACATAAAAAGATCTACGAAAATCCTAGAACATTCCCATATAAGGAGCATATGGGAAAAAATGGCACAAGACAGACATACACATAAACACGTGTTCGAGTCAGAGTTGGGTTCATTTTTGGAAGGCAGTTGGCAGGGAGGGCTGGAGAAGAGGTTGAGGGATGTCAGTGTTTACAAATGCTACTGTCTGGGAGTAGAAACACATGCAAAGCTGGAAGCCATATGGAAAAATATAATGAGGAAAAGCATGAATACCCGTTAAGTGAGTCTTGAACATGACACTGATGTGAGTCCCGAGGTAGCTCTAATGAATTCCACACTGGAGTTCAAAGAGCTCAGCTCTTACAATGAATATGGATTTCTGGGGCGACCAGCGACTGAACACACGTCCTGGTCAGGTGTCAATAGAAAGACACCCAAAGCTGCCCCAGGACTTGGTTCAGATGAAAGACACAGGGCTTGCTTCATCTACATGAACTTTCCAAACACTATTTCTTCACAGGATACAAAAGAGATGAATGGTCTATATTTAAAAAAAAAAAAAAAAAAAAAAGATAATTTGGGTGACACCTAAGTTGGGTGCTAAAGTTGGGGTAAAACTAGTCATTAGAAATCTTGCTTTAGCTACTTTTATCCATTCATTTTTAAAAAATGTTTATTTAGGGTGCCTAAGTAGCTCAGTCAGTGAAGCATCTGATCCTAGGTCATGATCTCAGAGTCCTGAGATCTGAGCCCTGCCTCAGGCTCCACTCTCAGTGGGGAGAATGCTGGGATTCTCTCTCCCTCTCCCTCTGCCAGGCCCTCATCCCACCCCACCCCATGCAAGCACTCTTGCTCTCTCTCTGAAATAAATTAATTAATTAAATCTTCTTAAAAAGATATTTATTCATTGTCATTGGGAGGCAGGCCCCCTTCTAGGCCACCAGGATCTCCTAGCAAATATAACTGACAAAAGCCCCGGCCTTCATAGGGCATGTAGCCTCCCACTGGGGCCTGGGGAAGAGGCAGGGAGACAGATCACAGGAAATAGACCCAATGAACAAGGAAGCTACAGAAGAAATGAGGACTTGGTCCCCACCACAGAGAAAAGGAAAGAACCTGAAGGGGATTAGAATGGCCGGATGGGGCAGTTGCCATTTCCAGTCCTGGGGCCATCTTGAGCATGTGACTTAACCTCCCAGGGCCTCCCTGCCTTTCCCAGGAAGTGGGACTACTACAGACCCCCCTCACAGCCATGGTCAATGGGGTAGGGCTGCTCACATACTTGGGACACAGGAGCCCCCACAAAGACATCATGGGCAATATTACTCACTTGAGTTTTGCACATGGTAAGGAGAAACTGGTACACACCGGAAAAGGAAGTTCATGACCGGGTGGCATATGGAGCTTATGTTCTCTGTCCCCCTGGTACCACTGAGCCTAGATCTACTTCGAGTAGAAGCAAGGGCATTTTGATCCATGGTAATAGAAAAGGTTTTGAAAGGAGATACCCTTGAGATGGAAAACCCTAGCGACCGAACTCCATTCTTTGACTCCTGTGCCTCGGAAAAGGGGAAATGAGGAGGGAAGAGAGCACAGGAGCCCGAGGGCAAGAGCAGAGGAGAATACCGAGAGCAGGTGGAAGGGTGGGAGGCACCAGGCCCGAGTGTCAGCGGGCTTCCGGACTTTACTTCCAAGTGTTCTGCCCAAAGAGATGCTTGGCAACAGTTTGTTTCATGAAATGCCAAGTGTCTCCCCAAAACCGAGACTCTTGTTTCTGCATGTTCAGATCCATAAACCCAGGGTCTGCAGGCAATGCCCATGGAGATGGACCCTGTGGCAGAAGGGAGAGGTCTATAAACCTCGGGGTTTCAGGGGCACCGGGATGGCTCAGTCGGTTAAGCATCTGCCTTCAGCTCAGGTCACCATCCCAGGGTCCTGGGATCAAGTCCTGCATCAGGCTCCTTACTCAGAGGGAAGCCTGCTTCTCCCTTTCCTGCTACTGCTATTTGTGCATGCGCTCTCTCTGTCAAATAAATAAACTCTTTAAAAAATAATAATAAATAAATAAATATACGGCAGGGCTTTAGACTTCGTGCTGTCCGGAAGATTCTCCTCCATCTTCGGTGGTCTTCCCCATGGGGCTCGTTTCCGGTTCTCACTACAAATATGGGAGGCATGAAGAAACACCTGTCCCTGCTCATGAGCTTACCCCAGCCACGGAGCCAGAGCTTGGTCACCTCCTGCAGGCCACCCTCCTTACAGTGGGTGGCAGGCTCAGCCCTGGATAGACAGGGTCATTAATGAGAAATGCGGGGTTCCATCCTCAGGATCTAGGCTCCTGTCGGTATCTGACCAAGTTTCTGAGACATCTGCCGAGGAAAAAGGAGAATTCTGCTGAGAAGGGACCAAAAAATCAGGAGAGCCATTTCAACCTTTCCTCCTCCTTCATTGTCCGTGCTGGGAGCTTTTGTGCTGTCAGTCCTGGGGACCCGAGCCTGAAAACCACTCCAGATCCAGCAGAGCCCCAGTGACAGGGATGAAGGCAGAAAGGGGGTGGTTCTCTACTTGTCCGATTCATTTTATTATTATTATTTGGCCAAAATCTCGACTCCTTCTTACCAGTTGTTTGGCCTTGCAAACCCCTGAACCTCTTTTTTCTTTTCTCACTAGTTTGAGACACGGTGTTTTATTATCTATTTTTGTATTAAAGTGTAATTAAAATACAATATTACATTTGTTTCAAGCATATAATATATATATATTTTTTTTAAAGATTTTATTTATTTATTTGTCAGAGAGAGAGAGAGGGAGAGAGAGAGCAAGCACAGGCAGACAGAATGGCAGGCAGAGGCAGAGGGAGAAGCAGGCTCCCTGCCGAGCAAGGAGCCCGATGTGGGACTCGATCCCAGGACGCTGGGATCATGACCTGAGCCGAAGGCAGCTGCTTAACCAACTGAGCCACCCAGGCGTCCCAAGCATATAATATATTAATGCGTCATTCTTTCCGTTACTCAGTGAGTGTCCTCACCATCCATCAGCATACAATGACACGACAATATTATTGACTATGTTCCCTGTGCTGTACTTTTCATCTCTGTGACTTAGTCATCATTTACCTGGAAGCCTGTGCCTCTCTGTCTATTTCACCCAGCCCCCCAACCCCCTCCCCTCTGGCAACACTCCTTGAACCTCTTTATTTCTCAATGTCTTCACCTATAAAACAGTCGTCACAGGGGCGCCTGGGTGCCTCAGTGGGTTAAAGCCTCTGCCTTCGGCTCAGGTCATGATCCCAGGGTCCTGGGATCGAGCCCCACATCGGGCTCTCTGCTCAGCAGGGAGCCTGCTTCCCACTCCCCACCCCCCGCCTGCCTCTCTGCCTACTTGTGATCTCTGCCTGCCAAATAAATAAATAAATAATCTTTAAAAAAATAAATTTAAAAAAATGGTCATCACAGCAGCACCTACTTAGAGGGTCATTATGGCAAATAAACTAACAGGGAACTTGGGGTATAATTTTAGTGTGACTTGGGACTACAGGTTAACAAACTTGATTCCAAATATAGCACACAGCAGGCTCTCAATAAGAGTTAATTCAATGAATTAAGATCAATAACAAAATCTTTGGGAGAGGTAGCCGGAAATGAACATTCACAACTGATGTGCAAGGTGACTTTTTTTTTTTTTAAAGATTTTATTTATTTATTTGGGAGAGAGAGAGAGAGGAGAGAGGTCAGAGGGAGAAGCAGACTCCCTGCTAAGCAGGGAGCCTGATGTGGGACTCGATCCCGGGATTGCAGGATCATGACCTGAGCCAAAGGCAGTTGCTCAACCAATTGAGCCACCCAGGTGCCCTGCAAGGTGACTTTTGCAAGGGAATGCTAACAATCTGTGAGTTGAAATGTGAGTTGTGCTGTGTCTTAAATAGAGGGACATTTTCAGAAAAGAAATAAATACGTGATTCTGTGGGAATGACCTTGGCATCAACATACCTGAGTTCTCTTCCTGATTCCGTTATTAATTCGCTTTGTGGCATTAAAAACACCTGCTTCATATTCAAGGTGTTTTGGTAAACTGAAGATGTCGGACCAGATTATGTCTAAGGTTCATGGCTATCCGTGGACGGTAATGATAATGGTAATGGTCTCTGGTACTTTTGCCAAAAAAGCTAATTAGCTTAAGTGGTTTTAAGGGGGAAGAAGAGATCTGTGTTTTATTGAGAAATACACCTAATTCTCACCAGAATGAAAGCCATCATGACTGTGAGTCAGGATGGTCATTATCACCATCACCATTGTCATCCCATACTGTTCACTGAGGTTGCCGTCTGCAGACACTACACTAGGAGCGTGGTACACACAACATTTCACTCGGTCCTCTCAATATTTCTTAGCACCTCGCCAAATCCATTCCAAAAGGGGAGATTTATGTTCCCTAAAAAACAGTGGGATATTACCCATTACGGGACTAAAAGCTATCATTAATTAGTGGTCTCCTACATGCCGGATGCCTTGCACGCCTCTTTCCTAATGCCCACAACAGCCCTGTAAAGTAGGTAATATGAGTTCTAAGTTCATTTTTTTTTTGCTGAGGAACAAATCACCATATATTTCGAAGCTTAAATGGACACCCTTTCACAGATGAAGATTTCAGTGTGGCTTCGTGGGTCCTCTGCTCAGGGTCTCACAAGGTTGTAGTCAAGATGTTAGCTGGGCTGTGATCTCATCTCATCAAACCCACTGCTTGTGGTCCTCCAAGACAGACTTTCCTGAAATGAGAGCCAAAGTTCCCTACAGTGGCTGCCCATGGTCCTTACATTTTTGTTGATCTTCCATTAGGGTCATCCACTGGCATGTGGTCTTCTTCACAACCTGGCAGTCTGCTTCTTCAAGGCCATCAGAAAATCCTCCTGACTTCTGTCTCTGACCTCTGGACCCTCTTTTCAAGAGCATGCCTGATTAGGTCAGGCCCACCCTAGATAATCTCCCTTTTAGTAACTCAACATTAACAGACGTGGTACCTCGATTACTTCAGCAAAATCTCCTCACCTTTGTCATACCATGTAAGAAAATCATGGGCATGATATTTCACCATATTCAAAAGTCCCACCACATTTGGGGGAGGGAATTATCTAGGACATGAGTCCCAGAGACAGGAATTTGAGGGGCCACCCTGGAACTTGGCAACAAGGTCTGTCTTAGAAGTCATCAGGTGCATGTCTAACAACCCATGAATAATAAGGAGCAAAATTAGAGTCGCAGTCAAGTGTGAGAGTCCTGAACCCAAGCCCCTTCTCGCAAGCCCCATTCTAACAGCAAACTTCCTATCCTCAAAATAAACATTTTCTGAGGTCATCCAGGGCAGTTGCATATGAACCTGCAGTTCATAAAATACTTTATGACATGTAAAATTCAGTGTGATTAAATCAAGTTCAAGATTTCCCCCCAGAGCCCCTCTCAGCACACATGTCAATCAAATCCAGGCTGAGCCATCAAACCCAATTACCCAGAAACCAGCTGACATAAGCTATTAATAAAGCCACATGAAGCCGGGGAGCAGACGTCCTCACTCTACGGCTCACCATCTCTGCCCAGGTGTCACACCATTGCTCCCGAAGCTTCTTCACTTGGCCAGATTCCCACCTCGTCTTGTCCCGGTCTTCCCTTCCCTGACCCCCTGCCCCGCACCAATGGAGCCCTCAAGACATGTCTGTTGGGCTCAACAGTTCTCCTCGCCTTGTAATAAGCATATTTCAGACTATCTGGATTTCCTCCCCTCCGATTTCAAGTGTTTTGGAGCATTTGAACTAACTGATATTCCCTGCGCATGCCCATGGAGACAATGCATTTTGGGCAGTGGCTGTGTCCCCAGCCAAGCACGTGGAGTATGTGGCTCCTCACTTGCCTCCTTTCTCTTCCTCCTAGAGAGCAGAGGCTCGGGAATGAACCTGCTGATCACCTCCTGAATGCCGCACACTGCATACACACAGCCGTGCACACTACCTTCTAGAGCTGCAGCACGGCAGCTCGGAGACATTAAATAGCTCATCTGAGCTCAGGCCACTGATGGTGCTGCAGCTCACAGCGGAACCCAGACCCTAGGATGGCAAAGCCATCCTCTATCCAGACTTCACTGCTCAGTTGGGCCTTTTTTCCTCAAACTGAGCGCAGTCCCCAAAACTTTGAATGGTATTTAGACAGGTGCAAGCTTTAAAAGAGCCTTGAAGTGTACAAATGACACCTCATCTTAACAGATGCATTTCTCAGACGTGACAACCTAACAGGTCAATGCCCCATTTCAGACTCAGTACTCGAGGGGCGCCCGGATGGCTCAGGGGGTTAAAGCCTCTGCCTTCAGCTCAGGTCATGATCTCAGGGTCCTGGGACGGAGCCCCGCATCAGGCTCTCTGCTCAGCAGGGAGCCTGCTTCCCCCCATCCCCCTCTCTCTGCCTGCCTCTCTGCCTATTTGTGATCTCTGTCTATCAAATAAAGAAATAAAAATTTTTTAAAAAAGACTCAGTATTCAATATCTATAGAGTTTTCTATACATTTCTGCTCCTTGGTACCTATGCAAACCTGAGACATACTAGTCTTTCAGGAAATATTTGGAGAGAGAAGGCAGGAAGGGAGGAAAGGGTGGGCATGTGGGGTGTTTGGTGTGGGAGTGGGGGTGGATGCTCTATTCAGGTGAGCAAAGTAGGGCCCAGGGCTGACCTGCCAGTTGCACTGTTAACACTGTGTGCGAACATCTCCCTGTTTTGTGTGCTTCCATCGCCCCCTAGCCACCACGGGGAGAAATACCCATCTCAGGGAAAATCCTTTGAGCCCTTTGAGTTGACAGTCTTTGCTATACAGTGTACACCTGCGTGCTTTGTCTTTTCTATTAGCAGCTTTCTTTAGTCGCTATTATTAAAAACCGGTGTCTGTAAGGGTTGGCATCACTTATCTCATCAGCGCAAAAGAATGGGATTTGTCAGTTCTTTAGAAGCCCTTTCCTAGTAAGAACCATGCCTTGCTTGTCTCTGAGTCCCCGGCTCTACCATGAAAACTCCTGGGCATCTGTCCGCATGTATCCTGGCTTTAGCACTGGGCCAGGTCCTGTCTCCTCCATGAAGCTCACACAGCGACAGCTTCTACTAATTCCCCATTGGCCACGTGCAAGGGGCCTGATGAGCACCATCTCACGTAATTATCCTGATGACCCTATCTCACAAGCAGGGAAACTGAGGTATGGTGGGCGCACACACCTTGGCAGAGCCACGATTCAAACCCAGCTGCCTCCTCCTCAGGTCTAGGACCCTCCTCTCAACGTGGGCCCTGGGAGTCCCCCCGGCCAGAGTGGTATCTCCATCTTCTGCCGCCATTCCTTTCTGACTCCTTCCTGTCATTTTTCATTCCATCTCCCTGTAAGTTGTATTTCTTCTTTCTCTAAACCAGAAACCCAAGCCCCACGAAGGACGTTGTCCTTCAACACGTCATCTTTGTGCACACCAAATCTCACACGTGGTGGGTACTCAGGAAAGGCATGTGGCCATCCACGTAACTTGTGAAACTGCGTCTTCTTCAATGATTACAAGGTTGTGAGTTCTGCGTTCAGGTTTCCCTGAACCTGGAGAACCTGAGGAGAACCAGGAGAGACATGAGGATACCTGGCATCAGAATGACTCAGAGACATTTAGCTGGTTGTCTGCTTACAACAACGCTCTCATGAGAAGGAGGAGAGTGAGTGGGGGTATTGCCTGGGACAAATGCAAAGTAGGGTTTATAACTGAGAGACCACAGAGGGGAAGAGAGAGCTGCAGACTGTCGGAAAGCAGCCTCTTCTGGCAACAGTGAGGCTTGGTTTACATTTTTTCCATAAACTGATTAGCAGACAGGAAGCAAAGAGGTCAGTCTGGAGGCTCTACCTTGAGCCGGCTGAATAGAGGCATTCAAGAAGACGATTCCCAAAAACCTGGGGAGTCTGGCTGTGGTGTAAGTGACAGGCTGCCTGTGTGATGTGTCCAGAGCCCTCCCCCTTCCCTGATCAGATTCCTCTGGGGGAGATGAGCACTGTCCAACCATCGCTTGCCAGGATCAAAGCAGAGGAAAGTGAGCCATTCTTAATCATGGGAAAGGAGAACCAGCCCACTGTTCTGGAAGAAAGGAGACTGGCCTGTAGGTTTGAGGGAACATAGAATGGGGATGGGCAAAAGCAGAATTTGGGCTTCTAGGTAGGAAATTAAGAGTCAGAGGAGAAAGAAAAAGAAAGAACAGGTGCATGCACAGGTTCAGTTCACAACATTGAATAACCACGCCAGGTGGATGCAGGCCAATCTGCAGACAGTGTTGGACTCCTGAAGGACAACCTATGCCGGGCATGAGCGCTTCACCCCTCAGAATCTGGGGAGGGTCAGGAGGGCCCTGGAGAAGTCCCCGGTGGTAAGTGTGGGGCTATGGCACTGGCTGCTGACCACTACAAAGAAATACATACAGCATTTTATCCACCACTGCTCTCATCAGGGATATGCTGATTGAGTATCTGCACTGAAACAAGAGAAGAGGGAGGAGAATGTGACTCTCCGGATCATTAACAGACATGGAAGCCAGTAACAAAGGGAAACTGGCAGGGGCATGGCAGAGCTGCCCTTCCGGTCAGATCAGGTTCCCTGTTGTCCAGCATAGCGGGTCCCAAGGCCCCTGTGGTCATAGCTGTTGACCCTCCCCACCCGGGGAGGCAGCCCTGGCAGGAGCAGCCATCCAGCTGGCTGAGCGGCAGCCCAAATTTCCAAGGCAGGGAAACCGGCTGGTCAGTTGGGCCAAAGCCCAGAGTGATGCTGATCTTGGCAGGCTCTCATGCCCTCTTGTTGCTGCCCATGGCCCACAGGTGGCTCTTCTCCACACGCCCGAGTCAAAAACAAAATCCCTCCCCTGAGAAACAGCAACAGAGCCGTTTGCCTCTGGGCTTCAAGAAATGCACAATTCAGACCACGCTCCTCTCCATAGAATTTGTGTTAGAAAATCTGGAATTTCTGACTTTCCAAGAAGGAGCCCAGCACCCATGCCTTTGTGAAAAAAACTAACAGGAATAAATATTTTCAGAGTCAGTTCCTCAATGTCCACAGGTTCCAAGAGGTTGCAACGCCATAATCACCTCCCTCAACATTCGCTGACTATTCCCACAGCGTCCTGAGTACATTTTCGGAGCTGTTTCTAATTACCCCCTGCCCTTGGGGAGTTCATTTTGCATCACAGTTTCGCTCTGGGCCATCGAAAACTCTTTTCCATCTTCCCATATGTGTTTGGCTACCACTAATTGGGGAAAGTTATTTTTAGCATTTCCTCATCCTTCTGTCTTTGCAGATCTGCCCTATTTAGGGAAAAAAATCTAGAAAAGAGTAATTTTCCCCCTTAAGGAATACCAGAGATGCTTTTAAAGTTCTACAAGCAATATTTTCATGTTCAGTGTAGAAGTCAGTAAAGGGGAGCAAAAAATCCCAAATCCTGGATTTTCTTCTCTACCATGTGTGCTGGCATAGAAAGAAAAGGAAGGATTCTTTTCCTCCTTCAAAACTCAGGTCAGTGTCACCACCTCTAACAGATCCTACAGCTCCCCCATCCCACTCCAGCTTTGGGCAGACCCACCATCACCGGAATTCAACAATCGCACTAGAACTATACCTTGCTATATTTTTTATATTTCAGATACAACTTGCACCCTGAAAGAATTCTGTCAAATTTAAGGTATCTTTTAAAAAACTGAATATGAAGGATTTTAAACTACTTTCACCTAATCTGTACTTTCTTTTTATCAATTAGCAATTTGACAAGCAGCTTTAGAATTATTTTAGTACTTGAATTTAAAAGAATGGCAGCATACAAATATTTGTGTATTGCTGCCAAAATTAAGAAATGGTATTTTCTTATCATTTGGTTTAGTATTTTGTTTTTAATTATCACTTAACAAACATAACAAAAAAGCAGTATTTCAACCACAAAGAAACATGAATCTTTGGCTAATTTTGGTCAAAGATAGACCTATCAGTGTTACTCAGAAATGGGTTCTACTGAGGGGCGCCTGGGTGGCTCAGTGGGTTAAGCCTCTGCCTTCAGCTCAGGTCATGATCTCAGGGTTCTGGGATCGAGGCCCGCATCGGGGCTCCCTACTCAGCAGGGAGCCTGCTTCCCCACTTTCTCTCTCTGCCTGCCTCTCTGGCTACTTGTGATCTCTGTCAAATAAATAAATAAATAAATAAATAAATAAAATCTTTAAAAAAAAAAAAGAAATGGGTTCTGTTGAAACAGTTTCATTTCTTCTGTTCTTCATTACTCAAAGACTCATAGTTAGGATTTCGTTCAAATATGTGAACGCCTAATATGTGAAATATGAGGGCGCCTGGGTGGCTCAGTTGGTTAAGCGACTGCCTTGGACTCAGGTCATGATCCCGGACTTGCAGGATTGAGTCCCGCATCGGGCTCCCAGCTCCTTGGGGAGTCTGCTTCTCCCTCTGACCTTCTCCTCTCTCATGCTCTCTTTCACTCATTCTCTCTCAAATAAATAAATAAAATCTTTTTAAAAAAATATGTGGACTGAGAGCTTCATAAAAAATTAATTTGAAATTAACTAACCTACCACACATGTATTAGAATGGCTCAGATCTTGGTCACTGACAAGGGCAAATGTTGGCGAGGATATGGAGCAATTGGAATTCTCCTTCAAGGCTGGTGGGAAACCAAAATGACACAGGGACCTTGGAAAACAGTTTGGGATTTCTTACAAAACTAAACAGACTCTTTCCCTATGATTCAGCAAAAGTAATCCTCAATGTCTACTCAAGGAGTTGAAAACTTATGTCTACACGAAAACCTGTACATGGATGTTTATAGCGACTTAATTCATAATTATCCAGACTTGGTAACTTTTTGCCTGTTACTATGTTATGAATCTCTCTCCCATTTGGCCCACAAGTCTATACACTTCTTTGTGTGGTGGACATGGAGAGGCAGTGCCTGCAACCCTTTCAAGGAAAGACTTGTGCCAGCTATTGGAGGACAAGCTCCAGCTGCTTCTTGCCTCAGTAGCAGAGAGCTGACTCACCCAAGAACATGCTCTTCCTGGGGGACCCATATCCATTGACTGGTTGTGGTAGGAGACAAAGGCCCAGCCATTTCAGCCCAACATGGGACCACTCTGACAGGCTGCTTCTGCTCCAGAGCTGTCCAAAATGTTCCTATTGTTGGCCTGTTTTGTACTAGGATCTTTCCCATGAAGAAATCCCACTTCCTTCACCTTCTTTCCACAGATGATCTCTAATAAATACCATACACATCAAACTCCATCTTGGTGTCTATTTCTGGAAAAAAAAAGAAAAAAGACCTGTAACAATTTGGAAGTTAATTGCTTAATTAATAGCTAACATAACATACACCTTTACATATAAATACACTATCCTAGAAAATAGTGTGTGTTTTTTTTAATTATAGAAGAAACTGGTTCTTTCATAGAATGATTATTGGAATGAAAGATTCAAAAGTTGAGCACCACACCTGAAACTAATATGACACCCTATGTTAATCTTACTGGATTTTTTTTTTAAAGATCTTAGTTAGCTTACATGAGAAAAACTAGTGTGATATAGTTGAGACAATCATTATATTGCTTTTCAAACCTTGGTCCTAGACATGAAATCAGAATATCATTTCATTGTTGAGTTTTAATGATCTCAAATAGGATAATAATACATTATAATTCGATTTGTAAGCCTACTTTTGGAAGGATATATAAATTACCTTTGTGGAATTGTGTAGAACCAAAATGTAATAAATGACATAAGTCAATCTAAAACAAAACAAAACAAAACGAAAACACTTTAGTATCAAAAAAACACAGTATTTTTCTAACAGCTATTATGCAAATCTATTATTTACATTATTTTCCTCTAAATAAAAATCACCCCTTTAGTTGGGGTTATAGTCCCTGTTATTTGCTGCCCCCTTTACCTTGCTTTATTTTTCTTTCTACCATTTTTTTTAGTATCTTTTATATCAAATATCTGTCTCCCCAGAGCCTAGAATGGAGCATGACATACAGTGAGTGTTCCATAAATATTGGATGGAGAGGTAATGAATATATGAATAAATGGTAACGAATAAGTGAATAAATGACTTAGGACCAAAGGCAGATAAAACATATCCAGACCAATAATACATTTGGCCTCCCTCTTCAGGAAAATGAAGCACAGTATTAACTTGCTTCATATAAAATTGCCCAAAGTACTCATTGTACATGCACAGATGTATCTAAGCCTTTTTCTTTGCTCCCTGCTTCCTCCCAGCCCCACCCCTTTGATGCAGGCTGCCTGATTGCATAGCTTTGGGGGAGCTCACGAGAAGGTTGTATTCAGAGGATCAAGAATGGTAACAGATGGCTGGATGCCCTCATTCTGCAGATGCCTCTGTATCTGTGCTGCTTAAAAGCATTTTAACTAGTATCGGGTGAGACGGGTATTATCTGGTTGCAGCCCAAGTTTCGAATCCCAGATTAGTGCCCAGTCCTCTCAGCCTCATAGCTGCTAATCCACTGTGACAGCTCTTGTGCACCTGTGGAAGCTGAATGTTTTCAGACTTCAGGGAATTCTGTTTCATTATAATTTGTTTGGGGTTGGATTTTCCCCAACATGAGCTCTTTGGCTAATGTCGCTGGCTCATATTTTTGTTAGACTATTTAAAGACAAGTGAATAAATTTGGAGAGAGTAAGGAAATGTGTTACAGGAGACCTGAGATTGAGCTAGGACTTTGGCCATCCATCCTAGTCATCAAAAGCAGTCCTTAACCTTATTGTTGTTCTGACAAGATGGCGGAGAAGCACAGGCCGATTTAGAGATAGTGTCCAAGGGGAACAGCGACTCTTACATTCTTTTGTGGAGAGACCTGACCGAAGAATGTAACAGAAGACACAGAACCTCATAAAAGCACAGTCTGTGTTCGTAGTTAAGTAGTTAAGTTCGTAGTTAAGTTGACCTACAGCGGTTTTGTCACTTCTGTCTACAATCAGAAAGACTCTACGGGTGCCTGGGTGGCTCAGTGGGTTAAGCCTCTGCCTTCAGCTCAGGTCATGATCTCAGGGTCCTGGGATCAAGCCCGGCATCAGGCTCTCTCCTCAGCAGGGAGCCTGCTTCCCCCTCTCTCTCTGCCTGTCTCTCTGCCTACTTGTGATCTCTGTCTGTCAAATGAATAAATAAAACCTTAAAAAATATATGCATTTAAAAAATTAAAAAAGAAAAAGAAAAAAAGACTCTAACGCCATAATCTTCCAATAGCTTTTCATGTGACTGCAGTGGATGTTTGTTATGCTAAGTCTGTAAGCAGTAGACTCTTCCTTAGTTTCTAAATGAACCTTTTCCAGTTTAAGTAATTTGCACAGAGGAAAATGTCAACTTTTCCTCTTTTCTTCCTCAGAGGGAACTGATTAGAACAAATGCAAGAGACCCCAAATGTTGAAATCAGCAGACCTTTAAATTGCATGGAAACAGATTTCTTAAAACGTAATTCTACCTGGGTTGCTGAAAATGGAGCTAAGAAATCCATTAGCTCTTGGCCCTTTTCCCATTTTTGTAATTATTGTTATATCTTCCTCTGTTGTGAAGTGTCTATTATGTAAATCCCATTGCGAGTGGCTTTTCCATCATGATCGGTTCATTGCTGCTGTCAGTACAGAGACTCCTGGGGACTTCACTGAGAGTCTACCCAGAAAGGAAAGGAAATACGAGTTTGAGGAGTTTTGTTAGCATCAGATGGGGCAGTCTCCATTGTAGCCGTGCTTTGCCAAAACATTTCAGGATGCTTTTGGCCTGTGAAATCACCTCAGAGAAAATATGCAGGTTTGGTGTATTGTTCCCTCCTTTTTTAGGGAAACATGACTAGACACATTTTTATTGTCACAGAGGGAATAAACTCCTTTCCTCTGGTGGTAATTATTTTTGTTGGGTTTATAATTTTAAGGTCACTGATGGGAGGAGGGGGAGGTGTCCATTTCCCATAGAAGGGAACTAGAGTGAAGAAGCTGATAGATCTTCTCAAAGAGGGTTAGATAGAATGTAAAATTATAATCACGAAGAATATGGTCATCCATCCATCAATAGTCTTTTATAAGCTCCAATTTAAAGATGTCTCTCAATTAGGAAAATAAGGTAGTATGGTAAAATACAGAGAACATAAGCTTTGAAATTTAAGAACGGTTACTGGCCATTAAAGGGAACTAATGACAATAGGCCTTCCAGAATTATGATTTTGGGTCAATATAGCAGACTGGGTGGACATGGAAGAAATTCTCTGCCCTCTTCCACCAACTTTCTCTAAACATCTGTAACTCCTATAGATATGAACAGACTTAAATGGGTGGCCCAGTTCACAAGATTTAGAAAACTGGTCCAATATCTAAAGGACACCAAAGCCAGAATGAAGAGAAGAAGCAGCATGGCCTGAGGTTATCACACCCAAATAGAGGTCTTATCAGCTGGGAGTTGAGGTTTTCTTTAAGATTTTATTTATTTATTTGAGAGAGAGACAGTGAGAGACAGCGTGAGAGGGGAGAAGGTCAGAGGGAGAAACAGACTCCCTGTGGAGCTGGGATCCCGATGCAGGACTTGATCCTAGGACTCCAGGATCATGACCTGAGCCAAAGACAGCCAGTCAACCTACTGAGCCACCCAGATGCCTGGGAGTTGAGGTTTTAACACACTTAGAGTTAGTTCCCCAACCTCGGGGAAAGGATGGTCATGAGTAATGTCAGGATTTTCTTTCATGAACTTAATGAGTAGAAAATCTCTTCCTATGTTTCTGGAGAAGAAACAAGAAGATAACCACCTACTTTGATCCTTGGACCAAAAGAGCCACCCACAATATATCAAAATAGACGTGTGAGGTTCTGCATTTACAATTTGGATATGGTGAGAAAACCCTCATGCAAAGAAATTAATATAAAAATTCTGAAATGGGTGAAACCACTAGAAACATGGAGGAGGCCCTGTAAATCCGTTCTTAGAGACATTTTTTTACCCCCTGTGATGAACCAAACTATACCCCCCACAATTCACACGTTGAAGCTTGAGCCCCTAAGGTGATTGTAATTAAAGATAGGGCCTTTAACGAGGTATTTAGGGTTCAATGAGGTCATAAAGGTGGAGCCCCGATCCAGTAGGACTAGCGTCTCTCTGAGAGGAGGAAGAGACACAGAGATGTGAGGTTGGAATGAAAAGGGCCAGCTTCAGGCCAAGAACAGAGGCCTCAGGAGACACTAAACCTGCTGGCAACTCCTTGACCTTGGACCTCTAACCTCCACAACTGTGAGAAAATAATTTCTATGTGCAAGCTACCCAGGCTGACTGCGACACTCCTGATTACATGGCCATCTGGATACACTCACTGAAGATAAATTCACAAGAAAAATGTATAGACTGCACAGAGAGGAAGTCACAAGGAACATCAAACAGGAGAATTTGCACCCCCCAAAACTAAAGGTAATGGGTTAAGCTGAACGAGATTATAAAATAAGTTTGTTTTTGTTTAAAATATTTAGAGAGTCAAGAAGGTATACAAACTGTAAGTCAAGTGCAGAGTAATATGGGAAGAACCTGTTTTTGAGAGGAAACTATATATGGGTTGTAGAAATAAAAGGTATAATTCTTGAGAGGGGCCTGGGTGGCTCAGTCAGCTGAGCATCAGACTCTTGATCTCAGCTCAGGTCTTGATCTCAGGGTCATGAGTTTGGGACCCACATTAGGCTCCATGCTGAGGCTGGGTCGAGCCTACTTAAAAATGGGGGGGGGGCGCCTGGGTGGCTCAGTGCGTTAAAGCCTCTGCCTTCGGCTCAGGTCATGATCCCAGGGTCCTGGGATCGAACCCCGCATCAGACTCTCTGCTCTGCGGGGAACCTGCTTCCCCCTCTCTCTCTGCCTGCCTCTCTGACTACTTGTGATCTCTGTCAAATAAATAAATAAAATCTTTTTTTTAAAAAAAAAAAAGAGGGGGTATAATTATTGAAATTAAAATGTAGTACGGGGTGCCTGGTTGGCTCAGTCAATAAAATATCCCACTCTTGATCTTCTAGTCAAGAGTTAGAGACCCAGACTGGGTGTAGGGATCACTTTTTTTTTTTTTTTTTAAGTGTTGTAGGTGGGAAAATAGCATATTAGATCCAGGCAAATAGAAAATTAGTGAATTGAAATATAAATCTTAAAAAAACAAAAACAAAAAACCTTGTGGCATAGGATGAAAATAGAAAGGAGAGGTAAGATGCCTGGGTGGCTCACTCAGTTAAGTGTCTGCCTTCAGCTCAGGTCATGATCCCAGGGTCCTGGGATCTAGTCCCACATCTGGCTCCCTGCTCAGTGGGGAGCCGGCTTCTCCCTCTGCCTGCTGCTCCTTCTGCTTGTGCACCTCTCTCTCTCTCTCTCTCTCTCTGACAAATAAATAAATAAATAAAATCTTCAAAAGAAAAGAGAGGCAAAGACACACAAAAGAAAAAAAGAGAAAAACCAAAAAATGTCTGGTAAAAAATACCCAAAAAAAAAAAAAAAAAAAAAAAAAAAAAAAAAAAAGCAGAGGAGGTGGTGGTATTTAAAAAGCTAACGGCTGAAAATTCCCTGAATTAAAAAAGGAATCTCTCTCTGGTGGAAAGGAATGTATCAGTGATGTGGAAAACAAAGGCACAATGTAGCTTAAATTAAAATCTCTTTACAGCTCACAGCCCACTGATAGATACCTGAAATATGCCGGGCATGACCTTCCTTGAGGAACTCGTGGCTGCCTTAGGCCTTAACCTTTAAAAGGAACCTTAATCTTGGCAGCAGCTGGTCCCTCAAGGTCCTGAAAACCTTGCTTCTAGATTCCTTGGAGACTCGTGCTATGCCTAACCACCAGTAGTTCAAAAGTACACAGTCAGTCACTCCTCACAATCCCAGTATAGCTCTTTCCGCCCATGGGTCCTGTCCTGTGAGAGGGAAGGGGTTGAGGTAGATAGAGGCAAGAGAGATAGGAGGCCCTTAACTCCCCTGACTGGGTTTGGAAACTGCCCCTGGCAGGTGGAGAGGCTGAGACAGAGAAGAACAAGACATAAGGGAACAAACCAAGAAGACACAAGAATCTCAAAGCCACAGGCTTCCCAGTCAGTTGTCAGTAAAAGATTTCCACTGTAAGTCCTCAGCAGCAACGCATTTGGGACACCTCTCTCTCTGGAGCACTTTTTTCTTTCCTTTCCGCTCTCACCTTCACTTAATAAACTTTCACTTCACCCTTCCTTGTCCACGAGATTCATTCCTGACTCTGTGAGACAAGAACCTTGCAAGCCTGCAACATCAGGACCTAAGCAGGTAAAAGAAAAGCATAATCCCAACTCAACATATTGTAATGAAACAGCACATATCCAAAACAAAGGAAAAAAAGCCTTAAGAGCCACCAGATTGGGGCACCTGGGTGGCTCCGTCGGTTAAGTGTCTGCCTTCGTTCAGCTCAGGTCATGATTTCAGGGTCCTGGAATGGAGCCCTGCATCAGGTTCCCTGCTTCTGCCTCTCTCTGCTTCTCCCGCTGCTTGTACTCTCTCTGTGTCAAATAAATACATAAAATCTTTTTTAAAAAAGCCATCAGATTATCTATCAAATATTGGCAGTCATACTGGAGAAAACTTAACAGAAGTCAAATGACAATGGAGTGATATTTCAAAGTTCTGATGAGGAAAAAGGCTGTCTCCCCAGAATTCTATCCCAGTGATACCATCACTCAAGACTGAGGGCAAAATAAAGATGCTTTCAGACAAGCAAATGTATTACTTACAGACTTGCCTGAAGTAACGGGCTAAAATGTACTAAAGAAAGACTTGGATCTGAGTGGTATGCAAGCAGCAGTGCTAAGTACACTGGTTGTCTTCATCAGCATTTACTGTAAGTCATAATGATAGCACTAAGATGGGCGAAGGAGGTGGAGGTCAGGGAGAGGGGAGAGACCACAGTAAATGGAAAACACAGAATAAGATAATAGGAAAAAAAAACAATGTATCAGTACACAACATAAATGTAAATGGATCACATTCATCTATTAGATTCTGACTCCATTTACAAAATCCAGTTGGATGTTGCTCTCGTCTTTGTGGTTTGCTTTCTTACTGATGGGAAGTGAGTCCGCTGTCATTCTTATCTTTGTTACTCTGTAGTGCATCTTTCTCTCTGGCTGCTTATGAGATTTTTTTTAAATTGTTGGTTTTAAGTAATTTGCTCGTGAAATTACAATGGCACTTATCCCCAGTTGATCTATAGAGTTAACAAAATCACAACAAACTTTTTATAAGAATTTTTTGGGTAGAGATTGATAAGTGTATTGCAAAATTTACAAGAATATGAAAAGGATCTAAAATGGCCAAAACAACTTTTTTAAAAAGGCTGGAGGCCTTATAGTACCTGATTTATACTACTTGATCTCATAAATATAAATATTATTGTAAAGTATTATAAATATTATAAATATTATTATAAATATTATAAATATTATTGTAAATTGTTATTATAAATTATAAATAAATATTATTGTAAATTATTATTATAAAGCAATAATAAACAAGACAGTATAATCAAGACAAACAGATCAATGGAACAGAACAGTCTAGAAAAAAATCCACGTAATATGATAGATTGATTTTTTGACAAAAGTATAAAGGCAATTCAGTAGACCAAAAACTAGTCCTTTCAACAAAGGGTGCTGCAACAGCTGGATATAGATTCACGGTAAAAAAAGAAAAAAAGAAAAAAAGAACTCCAATCTATATCTTACACCATAGGCATAAATTAAATGGATCAGAGACCCAAATGAAAGACCCCAAAATGACAAAACTTGTAGGAGAAAACACAGGAGAAAATTTTAGTGGGTTTGTTTTGGGAAAGATTTCTCAAATGAGTCACTGCAGCATGAACTATAAAAGCAATTCCACACTCTGCCCTCCACATCCCTCTACCTGTTTCAGAGAACCACTGATCTGCTTTCTGTCTATGCAAGAGTTTCATTTCATTTTTTTTTTTTAATTTCATATACATGGAAACGTAAATCGATAGGCTCTTGTGTCTGGGTTCTTTTGCTTAGGATTTTTTGTTTTGCTTAAAGATGTATTTGTTTGAGAGAGAATGAGCGTGGGGACATGCACGCAGGAGTAGAGTGAGGGGCAGAAGCAGAGAATCTTCAAGCAGACTCCCTGCGGAGCATAGAGCCTGTTGCAGGGCTCGACCTCACGACCAGTGAGACCATGACCTAACCTGAAACCAATAGCCAGACGCTTCACCAACTGAGCCACACAGATGCCCCCGTGGAATGATTTTGAGCTTCATTCTTGTTGCATGAATCAGTAGCTCTGTTTGTTTGTTTAATCCCAAGTGCTATTCCATTGTAGGGATATTTTCCATGTTCTATTTATCCATTCCCCAGCTAACGGACTTGTGGGTTCTTTCCACTTTGGGGCCAGCATGAATAATGCTGCTATGATTAGTCACAAGTGAAGGAGTACAAGTCTTTCTGTGCACATTAGGTTTTCAGGATTCTTGGAGTTTTTCACTTCCTGAGGAGTAGATTTGTAAGATTGTGTGGTAAGTATATCTTCATTTAAGCAACTTGAAAAATGATTTACAAGGAGATTGCTTTTACTTTACATTCCACCAGAAATGTACTAGTATTTCAGTTTCTCCAAATCCTCCTTAACACCTGCTATTGTCTGTTTTATCAAGGAGAGCCAGGATAGTGGGTGTAGAGTAGCACCCTATTTTGATTTTAATTGCATTTCCCTAATGATGTTGAATACCTTTTTATGTACTTATAATCATTCAGATATCATTATTCAAATATTTTGTCTTTTTTAAAAATTGGGTTTCTTTTTTTTTTTTCTTCTAAAGATTTTATTTATTTATTTGACTGACGGAGATCACAAGTAGGCAGAGAAGCAGGCAGAGAGAGAGGGGGAAGCAGGCTCCCTGCTGAACAGACAGCCCGATGCGGGGCTCCATCCCAGGATCTGGGGATCATGACCTGAGCTGAAGGCAGAGGCTTGAACCCACTGAGCCACCCAGGCGCCCCCAAAATTGGGTTTCTTGTATTAGTACTAATATGAGTTCTTTCTATATTCTCCATTCGAGTCCTTTGTCTGATCTATAATTTGCAAAAATTAACTCCTAGTCTATGCTTTGTGGCTTTTTTTTTTTTCACTTTTAAAGTGTCTTTTGAAGAATAAAAGTTTTTTTATTTTGATAATTTTTATGTACCAGATTTTTCTTTAATGTATCATACTTTTGGTCTCATATGTAATGAATCTTTATCTTTTCTAAGAAGACTATACATAATGTCTCCTATACTTATTTTTAGAAGTTTTATAGCTTTAGTTCTTGCATTTAGATCTATGATTCATTTTGAATTCTTTTTTGTGTGTGTGTTGACTGAGGTTTTTTCTTTTATTTGTTTTTGAGCACATGTATAGTCAATTGTTTCTAGATGTTGGACAATAAATACAAGAAAGAAGAAGACCAAACAGAGAAGGACAGAGGGAGGAGAGATGATCTTTATGTATAAAACAGATTGAACAGTCTTATATAAACATAATTATAGTCTGGAAGATTTTATACTGTCTCAGGACCTTTTGTAAGAAAGGGGAAGCATTTTTTGCCCTCTCATGTTGGTTAAAGGTTTGCCCTTTGGGCACTAAACCCTCTAAACCCTCATGCTTTCAGGTTGCATATATGTGGACACTGAACATTTCTGAGTTCTCATGGGGTCAAAAGGGATGTCCCAGGACAAGAAGCAAGAGACTACAGCCTGTGCCTGAAGCAAGATGTTTGCAGGCTTCTCCCCCATTAAACAAATTAAAGCCAGGAGAAGTGGTCACAGCGGCTGGAACGGAGGTCAGCTAAACCAAGGGATCTCGCAGTGACACACAAGAAATGTCCAATACCATGTCTTATCTCTCCAAAAAAGAGCATCTGTAGTTGCAGGAATATTTTTCTGGACCACAAAGTGACAGAATGCAAAGGTGGCATGGTTGTAATCTGATTACACAGCAACGATCCTGTGAAGCAAATTCTCTGTGTCATTGCAAGGAAGACAGTTGCATTATCTCCAGGAAGTAGAGATTAACCTCAGCAAGGGAGGCTAAGGGGAGATTAGGGACAAGACCGAAGGGCGGTATCAGCAGCGATGATGGTTCTGAGTTCCCTGGCACAAATCAGTGTCTGCCCAAGGCTCCCTGGCGAGTGCCGTGGGAACCAGCAACAGTTGGGTCAAGTACAAAGCAGGGGGGTCATGGGCAACTAATATGGCAAAATCTCCACTATCAAGATCACTGTGGATTAAGGGGCATTGGGGAACTTCATTACTTAAACATATCAGGCAGGCAGTACCTCTCATCTCAGGTGTTGCAGGAATGAGAATGACCCCCACTTGCGGAAAAGTGTCTTGGGGAGGAGGTTACAGTGGAAGCAGGAACAGGGCTTCCTGGCACTGGGAAGGCTAGATGGTGCCTCCTCCATCAGACCTGGGGGAATCAGAGAGACCCGAATCCTCCAAGGGAAGAGTGAAACAGAGGTTGGGGGATGAGAATGTGTGTGACAATGATTGTCTGATCCCAGGGCTATACTCAAAATACTTAACCTCAGGCATGGCATGGGCACTAATTAGTGAGAACAGATGCTAGCCGTAAACAATCAGTGGGTCATAAAGCTGATGAACACTGGCCCTGACCCAGGCCTTGTCCTGCGTCAGCTAATACAGCTTACAGGAAGGGTAACATTAGGTGACAGATTTCCTCCTGTGTGCCAACCTTGAACTATTCATAGCTACTGCACAGAGTGCTGTGTTGAGACAAATTCTAATGGTTATGTCCCAGCTTAGTGGGAAAGATCACTGTGATCAGCAACCAACTAGTGATGTCTGCTGTGGTCACAGGGCTAGAAATGTCAGCAGTGGGCTGGGTGGCGGACTAACTGCCCCTGGGCTAAATGTTTATATTCAGTTCATCTCACAAATATTTATTGGTCATACACGGTGACCAATATACTGTATTTGTTAAATACAAAGTTGATACAAACATGAAAAAGGCTCAATTCCTATGCTAAGGACGATCTCAATCTAGTTAGGAAGGTAGATGTGTAGACAGAGAATTTTCACACAAATGATCATTATATCACCAGAGATATACACAAGGTTTCATTATAAAAACATAAAGGAACACAATGTTAATAGAATTGTCCAGGTATATTAATTGAGATAGGGTCATAAATGATTAAAATCATAGAGTTCATATTTTAAAAAAAGAGAGAAGAATTAAGGCATAAAATACCCAATTTCTAAACTTCCCTGCAGGGAGCCTGGGTGGCTCAGTCAGTTAGGTATCTTCTTTCAGCTCAGGTCATGGTCCCAGGGTCCTAGGATTGAATCCAGCATCAGGCTCTCTGCTCAGCAGGAAGCCAGCTTCTCTCTCTCCCTCTGCCACTCCCCCTGCTTGTGCTTTCTCTCGTGCCCTCTCTCTCAAATAAATCAAATCTTTAAAGTAAATAAATCAAATAAAATAAAATTTCTTCAAATGAATTAAATAAAGAAACTTCCTTGCATAAAGTACAGAAGGCATGGGACATGAACCCTTGGAGTTGTCCCCATATTCATTATCCAAGCCTGTCTACATTCTGGGGTATCGATAGCTTAGGTCTAAGGCAAGGTGGTAGCCAACTAGTAAGCTTTCTGTTCTCACACAAGTACATTTTCTGCAAATTGGTCCACGCATTCCCAAGGTTTTGTGGATTCTGGGGCAGACGGCGCCGCCATCACACTGGTGTGCACACCTCCGGGGGAGCTGTCTGTCCCTGGAGGAGAGAGTTGGACAGCAGAGGAACAGGCTTAATAAAACTTCTTTAATTCTCAACTCCCTTAAAAAGAGAAATACAGAGATGGAAAGATATCACTAAATCTACTTACTCTTTCAGTGAAGGCCTTGGAAAGCAGTATTTTTTTAAAAGCACATGAGATCAGAACTAAAGACAGTAAATTCCACCAAATGGAGAGAGGGGAAAAAAATGCATGTTCTCTTCAGTAAGGCCAAATGTGACTACATTCAGTTATCCCTTTTTTTCCACTCTGGGTATGGAGAGGAGCCAAGGTTCTGACTCTGCTTTTCCTGGCACATCCCAGCTGAACAACAGGCTCCATGAACCATCTGTGCCAAACTTCACCTTGAGCTGAAGGCAGAAGTGTGAAGGAACTGAAGCCTGGAGACATCAAATGACTTGCCCCAAATCATTCATTCATTCATTCATTCATTCATTTCACAGATACTTGTGAGCATTCCTCCATGCTGGGTTCGTACAATCCCTGCAGGACCCCATTACAGAGGCAGATTCCAGAGTAGAATCTATAAATACCTAGATCAGAGGTTTTTCCTAGCTCCTCGATCTGCCCTGGTAGTCCTATTTGTGGGTATTGAAGGCAAAGGAGAATTTGATTCCAAGAGACCTGGGCTCTCAGGGCTGTGGGGTAGAGATAAGCAATAGAGTCTCCGTCCCAGGTGAGGGAGAGGCTCTGACATTGCTTGGATACTAAAGAGAATAGAAGTGAGCAAAGCTTCGAACATTCTCATAGTTTTGGAAGAGAGTGAAGAGTGTGCCCAGAAGGAGAGGGACCTCCTGCATTTCAGAGCCCCACAGTGGGGCAGAAGCTCAGGGGCTTGGGCTGGACTGTAGCCCAGAAGGGGTTGTGCCTGGAGTCCTAGGGTCCTGGCCTCAGCAAGCCTTTTCTGGGCTGGCTTGTCATGGAAGTCCTGGCCTCACCCAGGTTTTAAGGGCTGTAAGAGCTCAGATCCAAGACCAGAAGACCCTCCCCCAAACACTGGCCTGCATGACTCTTGACCAGCCATTTTTCATTAACTGGAAGAAAAGGAAAAGAAAATATCCCAGTGCTGGTTCAGGATTTTTTTTTTTTTTCCCAGTTACAGGTCAGTATGGGTATATAGGGTAGTAAGGTAAATGCATTTTATATTCTGGGTCACGGTCAAAAAGTTTGAGAGACATTAAAGTAGACCAAATCACCATGAGTGGATCACTCCCAGCCACCCACTCACATTCTCTCTCTTGTTTCTACAGGAAGGAATAGGTTGACCCTTCCCAATCTTGGATCCTTAAGTATCAGGGATTTACAAGCTGTTTTCAGTGATCATAACCAGCCCTTATGAAACATGTCCTGGACAAAGGACACCCATAATACTTCATCTCCATTTTCTAGTTAAGGTCATTCATACCTACCTATTCAGTTAAAGAACTAGATATTAAATCCAGGTTCTTCTGACTCCAACACAATGCCGTTCCCAATATACCACACTGCGTTCCCCACCCTTCAAACATTCATAAAGCTTATTGAAATATAGAAGAACCTACAATAAGGCTGCTCAGCCCAAACAGAACAGGCTTGAGAATATTTTTTCAAGTTGGCAGATTCATGTAAAAAGTTGAGTAGCAGAGGACATGTGTGAAGAATTCTATAAATTGCATGGCAAAATTAAAACAGCAAGTGGTATCAAGGTCAGACAAGACTGTTCTGGTATCTTTTCCTTGGAGCTCTCAGATGCAGGAAGTCATTCACTACCACAACAGACCACTTTGGATTGGCCCAAGCATGCCAACTGGTGACTTCTTTCTGGAAATTTCCATGGGCACAGGGGCCTACATTTTGCCGTCTCCTGCTTCTTCCTGTCCTGCTGAGTCTCCCTCCACTAGCTCTCCCCTAGTGCCCCATCTCTTCACATCAGAAGTCCTTCCTTTTCCCCCTGAGCATCTGTCCCTCTCACTCTGGACCCAAGTTTATCAACTTATCAGGTTTCTCTCTTCTGGAAGAAAAAGAAGAGCTAAGAGTCAAATTTATGGCTCGTCAGAGTGCATTTTTGTATTAACCTCAGGCTTCGTTTCCTACATTATCCTTATTTTTATTTTTGCTCTCCTGCTTCAGGGCTCCGTCTTCTTGCTGTAGTCTTCGTGTCTCTGGAAGCCACCCTAAAGCTTTTTGGAACAAGATAAGGACAGAAATAAATTTTTAAAACTACAAATAGAGATAGTTTCATGCCCCAGTTTTTCCAAGTCAGTAATGCCTTTCTTCCTGTGTTTCATGTGGGTTGGGTGGAATGGGTCTCCAGCATGGAAAATTACTGAGTCACCTCGTCTTATCTACAGTCTTGGATCCATTAGGAATCTGTTTTATTTTGACAACTTGGCACATCTTTTTTCTCTGGACCCAGAACAGTTATGTCCAGGGTCGCCCAAGAATTGAAAAGACACTCCCACCCCAAGAGCTAATGCTCACCTGCTTGATTCCAAAACAGCTTCATCCTCAGGTTTTGTCCTTGTTGTTATTTTAATAAAGTACCTTCAAAAGGACACCGATGAGACTCGTCATAGTATTTTTGTCCTTAGCTTTGAGCCAGAGGATGTTTATTAAAGGAAGAAGGAAATCCACGACATGATTAAAAAGAAGTCACCAGAGAGCAGTTCCTCAGAGTCTACTAACTGTCGACTCACTGTACACTCAGCGGGGGAAAATCTAGCCTCCTGCGCGTGTGCCTTCCACACAATCACCTCAGAGCCACCCCGGTGTGTTGCTGGTTTGCTCACACAGCCCTGAGCCATGTAGTAAGCAACCAGTGTTTACCGAGTTCCTGCTGCGTGCTAGAAAAAACAATGCTTAAGTTCATATTTCAAAGCGGGGGAGTCTTTTTAAAAAATTGAAACATTACAGTTAATTTCAATATATACAGGGGAGCTTGTTGGAGCGAAGTGAGGGAAATGATGGGGGTGGAGAGTGGGAAGGAGAAAGCCTTTCTGTGACTGGACTATTCCATTCATTCATTCATTCACTCACTCATTCCTATGGCATTTATTCCCTCTTAGAGTCTCCCTCCAGAATCCTTCAGCGAACTTGTGTTCAGTGTCAACAAATCAACATTCCCATGTAATGCGTGAAAGGACTTTATAAAGGCCTTCCTGTGCCAGCCTGCTCTTCACCTGGGCCCATGAGACCAGTTCAAGGCCATGGACAATTACACACGTTGTATACTGCACAAGCACCTTTCATGAACTTATTTATCCTGACACTCTTCAGGCAGATGGAAGTACAGAACTTTTACCAAAAAAATTAAATGTAATATCCCAATTTTCCCAACAAATAGAAATACAATTGCTTGAGGAAGATGTACCTTTTCCCATTAGCATAAAGGCGCTGCGCCCCTCCCAGCTGGTGTGTCTCCCCAGATTTGCTTATCTTGATCCTGGGTCCCCAACTCCTTGCTCCAGGAACAGCCACAGTTCCTCACCACCACCCAGCATTGCCTCCTGCCTTGCCTCTCTTGGCCAGCGGAGGCCGCTGTAACATCCGCCATGGGTAAGGGCCACAGCCCAGCACCCCAGTGTGACCCAAACAGACTCCAGAGGCTCTCACTGTCTTGGTGGCTGCCCACAGGGGCTGAGTAACACACACACAAACACGGGAAGTTAATGCCCCACAGAGTGGGCATTGGCAATGAGAGCAGATAGAAGGAGCTGACAGATACGTTGCTTACTCTTGTTCCCACTCCAGTGGCGGTCCGCAGTCCCCAGAGCCATGATTTCATGCAGTCTCTACAGAATGTCCTGTGTGCAACTGCTCTCTTCCTTGTGAGACCGGGGCTGACTCTGAATTACACCCTTTTATTTGTTTTCCCTCCTTCCCTGCCCCCAGCCCCATCCTTGCTCTGCATCCCCGGATTCCCCACCTGCCCACCCCACCACCCACCACCACACCATACAGAATGGCGGCGCTGTTGTCTCCGGAACCTGAGTGGAGGCTGGCCCTCCAGGTCTAGTAGCCTCCCTGGACCAGTCTGCACTTAAAAATACACATAGAAACGCACATCGGATTCCAACACACTGAAAAGCAGTTTGGGTCTCCACAGAAGCATTTTTCTTTAAAGCTTTATTTATTTATTTATTTATTTATTTATTTATTTATTTATTTGAGAGAGAGACAGATAGTGACAGAGATAGCAAGAGAGAGCACAAGCAGGAGGAAAGGGAGAGACCGGCTCCCACCAAGCAGGGAGCCCGACGTGGGGCTTGATCCTAGGACCTTGGGATCATGACCTGAGCCGAAAGCAGACGCTTAACTGAATGAGCCACCCAGGTGCCCCTCCACAGAAGTATTTTTAAAGATACTTAAAAAGAAAGGAACTTGCACCATATTCCACGTGGAAACTCTCCCCAAGGTCCCATTTCAATATCACTTTTTCCCCTAAAGTCCCATTTCCCAGTCCAGCTGCTCGAATTTCCCTGCAGTACCTCCAGTCCCTTAAAACCCTGTTAGCCTCTCTCCCACTGAGTTAGAAATCTTCTCTTAACTTTCCTCTCCCTTGTCTCACCAAACCTGTATTATACCAATTTCTCATTTGAATTATCCCCTTCCCCACTGGCCTCCACGGAACACCTGATATATAACTTTGTGCAGGAAGGCTTCTCTGTAGGAGCGTATCAGAGGGCTATGATTGATAAGAGTTCTAATCCAGGTATAAGTCACTAACGCTATTATTATCTTTATTGTTACTCTCCATCCACATTTGACCTTGAGACCAGAGGCGTGTGTTGATAAGAGGGCTGGCAAGGTCGAAGGGAGCAGTGTGTGGTGGTGACAGTGTACACCCAGCTGGCACACACAAGGGGTAAATCAAGGCAGACCCAGTGCTCCAGGCAGCCCAGCCTCTGAGCCCAAGGGGTCCTGCTCCCAGTCCAGAGCTCCTCACCTGCACGCAAGGATGTCTGGTCCCCTCCACCACCCTCTGGGTCACCTTCAGCCCAGAGAGGAAGGAAGTGACAGGAGGAACCCGTGGACAGGAGGCAGTGTCCCCACCCGATGACGGACACATCCAGGAAGAGCCAGTCCCCGTCACACTGAGCTGGCCGTGACTCAGCCAGAGGAAGCAGGTCCGTTGCTGAAACCCTTTTAAGTCTCTCCCTGGGCTGATTTGTTACTCAGCAGAGGACTGCCCTGCTTGTTATCTGCGGAAGACAGGGCCGTCTCCTGTTAGACTGCCCCTTTTGAACAATAAGCAATCTTACCCCTCAAAGTGCAGTTTCCTTCTGATGCAACCAAAGATAAAAGCAAAGAGGCGCTTCTGCTCTGGGGGCGGGGGGGCGGGGCGGTTGGTGCAGAGGCCCTGGGGCGCCCAGCATGTCTGCTTCTCCTCTCTGTCTCCGGGGATGAACCAGCCAGGAAGGTAGAAAAGCCTTCCAGATCAGCACAGCACGGCACAATGATTCTGGCACTCCGGGGTTTTTTTTCCCCCACCTGCCTTCTCTCGCGGGTGGAACTGAAATGTGAGCCCCCGAGCGGGACACGCTCCAGCATCGTCGGAGTCTGGGGCACATTGCCTTGGCGGGTGGTCCCAGGCGGAAGTTTTCTCTTCTTGGTTTGATGAGTCAGGGCTGGCTCATGCACAAACACCAAGCAGCAGCCCCAGGGACAGGACGAGCCATCCCCCCGCTTCTTCCCGTCTCTGTGGGGCCCACAGCCCCTGCAGCCTGCGTCAGTGCATTTGGTTTCAGGGTGAGACAGGAGGCTTTAAAGGCAAACTGTCTACCGCAGGTGAGCGCACAGCAAACACCGAGAACTGGCTGACACTTGTCGTAAAATCCGTCAGACAAGAAACCACTGTGTACACCGAGAATGAGGCCCCAGGCTGGACCTTGCACCACAGTGCTTCTTGCCATTTCACTAGAAAGAATTAGCCAGAGACGGGTTTCACAGCGTGCTGCATAAGCAGTGTAAGTGAACTCATCCCATTCTGACTTTATCGAGTCAGTTCATCCGCTTTAGAAGAATTATGCTGTTATCACCATAAAGTCCAGAATTTGCAAAAGTCTAGGTACCTAACAGGGGATACCTGAAAATCACCAAGCCCTACTTTTTAAACAGTTTATTATTAATTTTATCTTGAGTAGATAATACATTCGTGTATTCAGATACCAAATTCGTATAAAATAATACACATTAAGAATTCTTCCACCCTGGGGAGGGGGGTCGGGGCGGGGTGGGGTTATGGACATTGAGGACTGTATGTGCTATGGTGAGTGTGTGAAGTGTGTAAACCTGGCAATTCACAGGCCTGTACCCCTGGGGATAAAAATACATTATATGTTTATAAATAAATAAATAAATAAAAATAAATTAAAAAAAAAAAAAAGAATTCTTCCACCCTGGGGCACCTGAGTGGCTCAGTCTGTTAAGCATGGACTGTTGATTTCAGCTCAGGTCATGATCTCAGGGTCCTGGGATCAAGGCCCTCATCTGGCTCTGTTCAGCGGGGAGTCTGCTCCAGATTCTGTCTCTCCCTCTCCTTCTGCCCCACCCCTGTCTCTCTTTCTCTCAAAGAAATAAATAAAATCTTTAAAAAAAAAAATTCTTCCCCCTGTCCATACTCCTCACTGTCCCCATAAGTCACTATTTTTATTACTTTCTTATCTATCCATTCAATGTTTCTTTATGCAAATACAAACAAAAATAAAGATAAGAACATGATAGTCAGAGTAATGGCCACCCAAAGATGTCTTGGAACTTCTGGAACCTGTGACTCTGCTACTTTATGTGGCAAAAGGAGCTTTGAAGCTGTGATTGAGTGAAGGATCTTTAGATGTGGAATGATCCAGGCAGACCCAGTATCATCCTTACAAGAGGAAGGCAGGAGGGCCAGAAACAAGAAAAGACAACAGAGACACTGGAAAGTACTACACTGCTGGCCATGAAGATGGAGGAAGGCAGCCTCCAGAAGCTGGAAAAGGCGAGGACACAGATTCTCTCCTGGAACCTCCAGAAGGAATGCAGCCCAGCCGATCCATTTTATTTTATTTTTTGCTTAAAGATTTTATTTATGTATTTGTCAGAGAGAGAGAGAGAGCATGAGCACAAGCAGGGGAAGCTACAGGCACAGAGAGAAGCAGGCTCCCCACTAGCAAGGAGCCTGGTGCGGGCCTCAATCTCAGCACACTGGGATCATGACCTGAGCTTAAGGCAGCCGCTTAACCAACTAAGCCACCCAAGCATCTCCTGCAGAACCATTTTAGACCTCTGACCTCCAGAACTAGCAGAAAATAAGTTTGTGGTAATCTGCTACAGAAACAACAGGAAACGGACACGACTTATCTTCACCCCTTTCTTAAAAAAAAAATTAGCACTCGCTAGCTTGGGCATTCCCAAGTCTTAGGGCAGTTTTAGGCATTAGTAACTTCAGAAGTACAAATGCAATAAACCTGCAAACAACATCATTTGTAAGTTTATTATTTGAATCTCTTTTATTCTTGTTCAGCTATGTGAATTTTATATAATATATATTTTTAAATTTTGTTTGAGTATCTCTGATTGAACATAACAAACACTGACTGATACAAAAGCATTAATATTAAAATTTATTATTCTAAATTCACAGGACTAAATAAGTGAATAAGAAATGTGCATAACTAAGGGGCGCCTGGGTGGCTCAGTGGGTTAAGCATCTACCTTGGGCTCAGGTCATGATCTCAGGGTCCTGAGATCGAGTCCCGCATCCGGCTCTTTGCTCAGATGAGAATCCGTTTCTCCCTCTGCCCCTCCCCCTCCTGCTCATGCTCTCTCTCTCTCCCTCTCTCTCAAATAATGGTTTAATGGGCACAGAGTTTCATTTTGGGGTAATGAAAAATGTCTAGAGATGGATGGTGGTGATGGGTACACAATAGTGTGAATGCAGTTAATGCCACAGAACTGTATACTTAAAAATTGCTAAAATTATTTATTATGCCTATTTTACTATAATAAAATATAATTACAATAAAATGAAACAGAACAGAATAAAACATAGGTTACTTAGATGTGTTCACTGTGAAAATTCATCAAATTCTTCACTTACCATCATGTATGTTTCCATGTATTTGCTATGCTTCAATAAAAGAATTATTAAAAACTGGAATAAAGGGGCGCCTGGGTGGCTCATTCAGTTAAGTCTCTGCCTTTGGCTCAGGTCATGATCTCAGGGTCCTGGGATCGAACCCCGCATAGGGCTCTCTACACAGTGGGGAGCCTGGTTCTCTCTCTCTCTCTGCCTATCTCTCTGCCATCTTGTGATCTCTCTCTCTCTCTGACAAATAAATAAAATCTTAAAAAAAAAAAACTGGAATAAAATAGAAAATGTCTGAGTGCATTGCTCTTAATGAGGATAAGTGTTGTTTTGTGAAATTTTTGTTATAGTTAGGGGTAGGTGCGTGTAGTGACTCATGATGTAAAATGTATTTCTGATTGTGGTTTTAAAAAATTCTGAAAAAAAAAAAAATAGTGCTCTGAGCCAGTCTCCATTTCCTCTTGTTGTGGCTCCTTCCTTTTTGGATTTGATATGCTTTTCCCTGTGGAAGTGATTTAATTTTATTTATTCAAACAGAAAAATCCCTTCCCTGGGGTCTTCTCTTCATCATGATCATTTTTCTCCATCTGACTGCTCATGGTAACTAGATTTCATATGGTAGATTAGCCAGTGAAGTCATGTACAGACATTCTATCATCTTGCTCCCTGGGCTGTTCACAGAAGCATTAGCATCCATTGTGATGAGAGATGATGTGGGCTTTATGCTTCAACTCAGAAAAACTAGATTGTCCTTAAGTCACAGTGTGTTTGAATTTAAAAAACCCTTGGTGGTTATGGCTTCTAATCCCCTTCCACTCACAGGAATGCTTTCCGTAACATCCAAAACAGTGGGTTGTTCGTCTTATGCCTGAACACGGCCAATTACCGTAAGGCACCTCAATTCATTATGGAGTAGCTTCCATGACAGAAAGTGTGTAAGGGCAGTTTCCTGGCAGAACTGGGTAGCAAATCTCTCCAGAACCTGTAGATACATCTGCAGTCATCTAACAAGCAAGTTCTTGGACATGTTTAGTACACGGATTTCAAAGGCATCCTTCAGGGAAAGAATGTAGGGGCTTCGGAGTGTACTTTATTATTTTCTTTGCCCATACAGTTATTCTAACAGCATTTATTGAAGAAACTGTCTTTTTCCCCTTATATGTTCTTGCCTCCCTTGTTATAAATCAATTGATCATATGTGTATGGGTTTATTTCTGGGCTCTCTATTCTGTTTCATTGATCTGAATGTTTGGCATTCTGTTCGCTTGTTTGTGTGAGTGTTTGTTTGTTTCAAGTAGGCTCCACGCCCAGGTTGGAGCCCAACACGAGACTTGAACTTATAATCCTGAGATCAAGACCTGAGTTGAGATCGAGAGTTAGAAGCGTAACTGACTAAGCCAGCCAGGAGCCCCTTTTTAAAATTTTTTTAATTGATCACCCAACGAGGGGCTCAAACTCACTCGAACCTTGAGATCCAGATTTGCATGTTCCTCTAACTGAGCCAACCAGGCACTTCCACTTATTGGTCTGTTTTTATGCCAGTTCCATATTGTTTTGATTGCTATAGTTTTGTAATACAGTTTGAAATCAGGAAGTGTAATGCCTCCAGCTTTGCTCTTCTCTCTCAAGATTCTACCTCATAGTCCCCCCACTGCCCTAAAATTATACAAACAGCACCATTAATACCCCAACTCTCTAATTTACTAATCATGGTCCAGACATGTAGTATTTGACTGCCCAAATTTCTTCTCCTTGAACATTTTAAATCTCTTAATAAGGACCATGTTTTAAGTATATTTCCATATCATTTCCTGGGTTGGAGCTTACCACGGTGAATGCATAATACATTTCCAGCTTTGGATATCTGGGTTAAAACTCAGACTCTAAGTAAGGAAATGATAACCACCAACCCAGTAGCAGATTGCTGTTTTTATGAAGTTGACACACAAGCACAAACTTGGGGAACTTGGGGAACTTTTATTTATTTATTTTATTTTTTATTTTTTATAAACATATAATATATTTTTATTGGGGAACTTTTAAAGTTTGTTGTTTTTTGTTTTGTTTTGTTTTGTTTTGTTTCTAATTCTTCAAGACCAAGAACTGTTCTTTGAGTACTTAGAACTCTGCTAAAGGATAACTGTGCTAGATCATGGCCATTTCCCATTTTATAAAAATCAGTACTTCCTGTTTCTTGGTAACATATTAATTTTCAATGGAGTGATTAAAAATCTTAATGAAATTATTTCTCAAGTGGGGAATATAGTAGTGATAGGTATATTAGATATAATTGAAGGACTCATTTGCCTTGCATAAATGAAAATCTCTTAAAATCCCTCTAATGGACACTAGATTTTAAAACACATGTCTACCAAACAGTTAACTGTGTCAAGTCCTATGTGCTCTAAGTACACTGAAATACTTTGGAAAAGTGGAGACTTTGGAGCAGTGGACCTATTGTCTTTTCCCCCAAATTCAGACTAATAAGAGAGAGTGTCAGCCTATGAATCAGGACACAAAGCAAGACACAAAGGTATGGACCAGGTTAGGCAGCATGAAAAGACAGTAGTGGAGGTTTCCCATTGGCCTTCACAAGGGACCATAGAAATGAGAACTGGAAAGAAGCAAGTAAGGCCAGGAGTAGCAATCAGGAGTGGTGGGAGCTACTTGGCCCTTTGGTAGTTGATTCTAAAGTACAGACTGAGGCTGATGACGAGGCTGGACCTGAGGAGTGGATGGAAACAGATGGAAGTGTCATGCTGTACTCCCCATCATAGCACATCACTAGAAGAGTTTGGACAGGCACTGGATTACCCAGTGTGAGTCCACAGGTGGCCTCGACATTATTTTCATGCTTCTCACCCCTATTTCAGTAGTAGAAAATTTTTGCTGAATTGGACACCACTTTGTTTGAGCCTGAAAGTGAGTTTCAATAGTGAAATGAGAGACCTGGCAACCTGACACAAATACAGAGATCTTTGACTTATCTATGCCCTTAGAGCATGAACTCTGAGGGAGATGAGCCTTCATGAAAAAGAAGGCATGATAGATAGAGCATCAAGAATATTTATGTGATCATAATACAAAAACTAATGAAGAAACCAGGAGACAAAATATTGACCTCCAACGTATGAAGACAAAATTGATTTTCCAGTGATTCCTGTAATATACTTTTTTAAAAAAAGATTTTATTTATTTATTTGACAGACAGAGATCACAAGTAGGCAGAGAGGCAAGCGGAGAGAGGAGGAAGCAGGCTCTCCGCCCATCAGAGAGCACAACGCAGGGCTCAATCCCAGGAACCTGGGATCATGACCCGAGCCAAAGGCTGAGGCTTTAACCCACTGAGCCACCCAGGCGCCCCGTCCCTGTAACATACTTAAACAAGATTTGTGAGGAGACGATACACACCACTCTAGATACTGCTGTTGGCCAATATTCGCTGGAGTTTTAGGTTTACCAAGAGTCCAAGAAATTGAAACACTTAAATGTAGATGTAGTTTGAGAAAGAAGTTCAAGACAAGTATGAGACAGAAGTTAGTCACATTGGGGATTATTCACCTATCCCTGGGAATGTAAAATGTAGACAGGAAGAAAACATGATCTGTTTCATACATTTCATCCGCTTCATACATTTCAAATGTTCACCCCCATCCGTGAATCCATGGGACTGCTACCACCCGATACTCCTCTGTTAAGGAGACAATGTTAGACTTACATTACTCTTGCCCCCCACCAATTTCAGTGTGTTGCTCCTGCAATTTATGCAGATAACACACATTTGTTATAAATCCTAGTTGATGTGTTTTGCAGGTGACCTATGGCAACAGTGGCAGAGATAACCTGCCTAACCTATTACCTCCCAGAAAGATGACAGCTTCTGACGCAGTACTATGTGGGGAAGCTTTAATTCCATCCTTGTTCTCTACTTCGTCATTTCATAAAGGAATGAAAGTTGAATTGGGAAAACCTGGCTATAAGAAAGGTATCTGGCCAGGAACATTCTATAGATACAAAGAATTTTCCCTCTTCTAACTTATCTCTTAAACCTAGGCACCTCAGAGACTTGGGTTTATGAAGTAGATCAAGTATTAAAAGTAGAAAAGATAGGTGAGGGGCGCTAGGGTGGCTCCGTTGGTTAAGAGTCCAAATTTGATTTTGACTCAAATCATGATCACAGGGCTATAAGACGAGCCCTGCATGAGTCTCTGCACTCAATGGAGAGTCTGCTTGAGATTCTTTCCCTCTGCCCTTCCCCCCATTCTCTCTCACTCTCTCTCTCAAATAAATAAATAAATCTTTAAAAAATGTTTTATTTTATGGCACCTGGGTGGCTCAGTCGTCTTCCATACTGTATGTACTGCCTTTGGCTCAGGTCATGATCTCAGGGTGCCGGGATGGAGCCCTATATCAGGCTCCCCACTCAGCAGGGGGAGTCTGCTTCTCCCTCTCCCTCTGCCCCTCCTCCCTGCTCTCTCTCTCTCACTTTTTTGTCTATACGATCTTTAGTTGGTTTTTTTTTTTTTTTTATCTTATTAGGAAAATAGCCTTTGGAATTCAGAGGCAGCTATGATTGTGTTTTGAAGCATAAGCTATTCTGCTTTGAAAATGTGAGGAAATAATGGTGAAAAATTGGAAAGTTTTCCTTCCTAAGATGAGGAACAAGATAGGGATACCTGCTTTTGCTTCTTCTACTCAGTATTGTATTGGAAATGATAGTGTAGTGAGGCAAGAAAGAGAAATAAAAGGCATCCAGATTGGTAAGGAAGAAGGGAGCCAATTGTACAACCAAGCCTCTTTGCCGTACACAAATGTTTGCTGCCATTGGTCACAACACATCCTATCATATTCCACTTTAGGTTGTGCTGACTTAGAACTTTCTCAACTTTAAAAACATTATTATCTATAGATGCTTCATGCAGACTATTCAAGAGCTAATTCTTCAGGCAATTTACTGCTATTTTATTTTATTTTTTTTTAATGTTTTTATTTTTTTAATTTTTTTAATGAAATTTTTTAAAAAGATTTTATTTATTTATTTGACAAACAAAGATCACAAGCAGGCAAAGAGGCAAGTAGAAGCAGGCTCCCTGCTGAGCAGAGAGCCTGATGCGGGGCTCAATCCCATGACCCTGAGATCATGACCTGAGCCGAAGGCAGAGGCCCAACCCACTGAGCCACCCAGGTGCCCCTAAAATTTTTTTATTAACATATAATGTACTATTTGCCCAGGAGTACAGGTCTGTAGACTCTATGCCCAATGTGGGGCTGGAACTCACGACCCCAAGATCAAAAGTTGCTTGCTCAGGGTGCTTGGATGGCTCCCTTGGTAAAGTGTCAGACTCTTGATTTCAGCTCAGGCCATGATCTCAGGCTCCTGGGATGGAGTCCCACATGGGGCTCCTTGCTCAGTGGGGAGCCTGCTTGAGGATTCTCTCTCCCTCTCCTCCTGTGCACCCGCCCCCCTCCCTGCACTCTCTTTAATAAATAAATAAATACATCTTAAAAAAAAAAAGTGGTGTGCTCTATTGACTGAGCCAGCTGGGCACCCCTCTTTAGTCACTTTAAATATGCCATTAACTCCTCAAACAAACAAAAACAACATTTTCAATCCTATCTGTTGTCAAGGAAAACCACTTGGAATCATTTTCCTTTTTTAAAACATTGATGTTTTTCCCAGTATCCTCTGTTCCTTAAGCAAGTGTTCACACCAAAAGGATTCTAATCCTAAACGGGTTTGTTTTCTCTGTACTCATTTTGGCTACTACAATCAATCGTGATTTCATTAACTCGCCACCAGGCAATGGCTTTCCTTGCTCGGTTAACAAACGAATCATTCAGAAACTTACTTTGACTATAGCCTCGTTTCCATTTTTTTTTTTTTTTTTTTGAAGAAATTCATCTGTGATAAGATATCCTACTTAAAGTTTTCTGGTATTTCTGACTGTTGCTTTCCTGTGAGTTGAGACTATCGTGATGAGTGTTTATTTTTATTTTGGTGATGTTGATGTATACTGTATTTTTTGTTAAGATTTTATTTATTTATGGGGTGCCTGGGTGGCTCAGTGGGTTAAGCCGCTGCCTTCGGCTCAGGTCATGATCTCAGGGTCCTGGGATCGAGCCCCGCATCGGACTCTCTGCTCAGCAGGGAACCTTGCTTCCTCCTCTCTCTCTGCCTGCCTCTCTCCCTGCTTGTGATCTCTCTGTCAAATAAATAAATAAAATCTTTAAAAAAAAAAAAAGATTTTATTTATTTTTGACAGACAGAGATCACAGGTAGGCAGAGAGGCAGGCAGAGAGAGAGGAAGGGAAGCAGGCTCCCTGCTGAGCAGAGAGTCCGATGTGGGGCTCGATCCCAGGACCCTGGGACCATGACCTGAGCCGAAGGCAGAGGCTTTAACCCACTGAGCCACCCAGGCGTCCCTACACTGTATTTTTTAAGCAGAGACTACAGTGTCGTATAATAAACATGAACCTATCATCAGTTTCATAACATTTTTTCAGAAATAGATTAATATCTTGATTTGCATTATTCTACAGCAGTTTGATGACTTAGAGGTGGTAAGATTTTATTGCAATTTTTGAGTTTAGGATGTAGACAGAAATTTTTCTGAATCAGGAGAACCACATTCAACCACTATTATCAAGCTCTGAATGGCTTTAGAGATTAGCTTTGCTGCAAATTTTTCCACATTATGAAAATGTGTTCTCTGTCTTCTTACGTAAGTATTATATAACATCCTCAGTTTTTCCTCTTGGTCTGCAAAGCCTAAAATACTGACTATCCAGCCCTTCACAGAAAATTTCTGATCCCTGATTGAAGACATTGGAGTAAAAGAATTCTGTGTATTTTTACCAAGCTGTATTTCACATTTAACTACAAATGTTTTAAAAAAATTTTTAAGAGTGCTTCATCTTAAATAGGAAGTCAGTGGACTTAGTTTATAATCTTGAATTTGAAATTTTGGGGGCCAAAACATTTATTTACTGCAGTGATTTTTTTAAAAATAAATAAATCAGCTGAAAATCCTAAAGAAGGCATGTGGGCAGCTGAGATATGCACAGTAAAAATGGTAACAAATAAGTACTTAAAAATGTTTAGTATATCACTTTATAGTGTTTTATTTACCCTATTAGAATTCCAGGAATTTTTCATATTTCTTTTTAATAACTTAGCAGCATTTTATTATGACTACTCAAAGTAAATGAGCAGATACAGTTGTTATCAAATTGTAATTACAGACAGTATAATTATCCCTTTTTGATGTTAGAAAGTGACAAAAGAAAGTGCATTCAATTTATCATTTTTGTGATGTTTTGGAGGATTAGCAAATAACTTGATAAATATATTACTGCTTTAAAAACTAGTGTCCCTGTCCCCTCTCTCTCTGCCTGCCTCTCTGCCTACTTGTGATCTCTCTCTGTCAAATGAATAAATGAAATCTTAAAAAAAAAAAACAAAAACAAAACTAGTGTCCCTGAAAACCTATATAAAAATAGAATTTTGTACCTCCCCAAATTTTCATTTTAGGTCTTGCTCTTATGCTTCATTTTGAGTTAATGTGTAAAACTGCACTCCTTTTAGCTTCTTTATCTTATAGAATGGCCCATTATTTTGTCCTTCAGAGGCCTAAGGGCCAAAGTAACATTTCTCACAGATTCTTAAAACTGCAATAGAAAGACTTAATTGTCTTTAACTTAACTCTTTTGGTTAAGAGTCTCTAGCAGTCCTGATCTTTATTTATAAAAGCAGTAAGATCTGTTTAATAACCTTAAAATATTGAAAGAGGCATTAGAGATTGTGTAGTTCAAATCTATCATTTCACAAGTGAAAACATTTCTTTATCCCAAAAGTATCATTTTAAAATATTCTTATAATGAAAAAAAAAAAAATCCCACCTTTTAACTTTAAGATTGAAGTCTACTTTCCAGACCAAGTACCAACGTAGAAAATTCCAGTACATAGAATATAGTCTAATATATATTGCCATGTTCATGAAACAGATTATTCAGTATTATTAGGATGCCAATTCTCCCCTAAACTGGTCTATGTATTCAATATAATTCCAACCAAAATACCAGTATTTATTTTTAAGAAATTCACAAGCTGACTCTGGAACTTTTAGGGAAATCCATAATATCTCTAATAACCAGAATATTTTTTAAATATAATACAGAGGTAGAGGACTTAGCTTACCTGATTTCAAGACTTGAAACTATAGTAATTAAGACAGTGTGGTATTATTACCATTGGATGGAAATAGGATCAAAGGACAGACATAGAGATCAATGGAAGAGACTATACAGCCCAGAAATAGATGCACATATATATGGTCAATCATATATATTTTTTAAATATATCAAGGGGGAGCCTGGGTGGCTCAGTGTGTTAAGCCTCTTTCTGGCTCAGGTCATGGTCTCAGGGTCCTGGGATCAAGCCCCGCATCAGGCTCTCTGCTTAGCAGGGAGCCTGCTTCCCCTGCTCTCTCTGCCTACTTAGGATCTCTCTCTCCGTCAAATAAATAAATAAAATCTTTTAAAAAAAGAGAGAGAGAGAGAGAGAGAGAGAGATCAAGGTAATCCAAAGGGAAAAGGATAAATTTTTCAACAAATGTGGCTGACTATCCATTCAGATAAAAACTAACCTTGACCCTTACCTCATACCATACGTTAAAGTGAACTCAAAATGCATGATAGACCTAAATCTAAAAATCAAACCTATAATACCTCCAGAAAAAAAAAAAAAAGTACCTTGGGCAGGCAGAGATTTCTCAACACACCAAAAACATAGGTCACGAAAGAAAAACATGATAAATTAGACTTCAAAATTAAAATTTTCTGCTCTTCAAAAAACACAAATAAGAAAATACAAAGACAAGCCACAGACTGGGAAGAAATATTTACAGGATCTGACAAGGGACTTGTACTCAGAATATATAAATAATTTTTATAACTCAGTAATAAGACAAATAATCCAATTTAAGCCAGGTAAGGGACTTAAATGAACCCTACACCAAAGAAGGTACACAGATGTAAAGTGAGCACAGGAAGTGGTCCTCAAGGTCATTAGTCCTTAGAGAATGCAGATTGAAACCACAGGAACACCTCTACACACCCACAGGTATGTCTTAATTAGAAGCTTAAAAATACCAAGTGTTGAGGAGGTCATGAGGCAGCTGAAACTCTCATCCATTGCTGGTGAATATGTAAATTAGTATAACCTTTGTAAAACAGTTTGGCAATTTTTTTATAAAGTCAAACATACCATTACCGTATGACCTAGATACTCGACTTCTGAGCATTTTCTCCAAGAGAAATGAAAACCTATGTCCAAAGACTTTTGGACATAGTCATAGCAGTAATAGTAATAGTATTACATTAGTAATATCAGTATTACAATAGTAATATTATATACAACAGTAATATTAGTATTACAATAGTAATAGTATTACGTCACAGTAATAGTCATAGCAGCTTCACCTGTAATAGCCCTAAATAGAATACCATTCAAATGTTCACCAACAGCTAAATAAACATATTGTGTACATCCATGCACTAGAACATAACTCAATAATAAAAAGAACCAAATTCCTGATACATAGATGAATCTCAAAAAATATGCTATGCAAAAAAATCCACACAAAAAAATACATATTGTATAATTCTATTAATATAAAATTCTAGAAGAGACAAGCCTAATCTTCAGTGACCGAAAGCAGCTAGGGCAGAAGAGGATTTTCAGGAGCAACGGCAATGTTGTATTAAACGTGGTCACACTGGTAGTTATAGGGCCACATATGATTGTGAAGACGGATTAAACAAGACACTTACTATGGATGCATTGTAGTGTAAAAATGTACTTCAATAAAGTTTATTTAAAGATACACTCTTTTCTCTGGGTTTCCCGTCTTCCCAAATCAGCTGACTTAAGTTTCCTCCCTTACTCCTGTCTCCTCTTATACGCTATTCCTTTTTGAGGAATATTATATTTGTTTCCTTCTAACATAAATTGATTTTGATGGCCTTCAGCAACATCAGCTTTTCAAAGCTCCACCCTTTTGCTGGGTGTGGCAAATAAAGGACCCTTCCTCCTTGCAAGGTAAGGCCTGAAAACTATAGATATTTATAAGTTGATATTTTCCTCTCATCTGTATTTACATAAGTTGCCCAAAGGCAGTGGTAGAGTCATAACCACAAGCCAAATTGCCCTATTTACCCAGCTTAGTGTCCTTCCACTGCACATGTAAGCTGCCTCAGTCAAGACAGTTCGCATGGCTGCCGGACAAGGAATATTGTGAAACAGAGAATTTGCAAGGGTAAAATAGAAGAGCATTTTCTGTCAGAATGAACATGTTTCTGATGCCAGCTGCAGCTTAGCATGCAAAAATCCACGTTTTGTCTTCTAGTTTAACACACAGTATTTCAATACACATCAGAAAAATCCTGTATTTTCTCCAGCAGAAGAAGATGAGGAGGTTGGGGGGTGTTATTTGCAATCATGGCAGGTGTCATGTCACCCAGGCATACTGCTTTACAGAGAAACCTAGGTAGTTGTCACAAGCAAAGAGCGCGCACAGATCAAAAGTCATTTGAGCTGACGTTATCTGATTTAGGAATTTGGTGATGTTCTTTGTTGTTCCTGTTGCTTTTTTGTTTTACTAAAAAAAAAAAAAAAAAAAAACAAACAAATGAAGAAATTTAAGAAGATATTTTAAGTGTGCCTGGGTGGTTCAATCGGTTAAGAGTCCAACTCTTGATTTTGGTTCAAGTCATGATCTCAGAGTCCTAGGATCAAGCCCCATAAGAGGCTCCTCCTACAACACAGAGTCTGCTTGTCTCCTTCTCCCTCCGCTCCTCCCTCTGCTTGCACTCTCTCTCTCTCTCTCTCTCAAAAAAATAAATAAGTCTTAAAAAAAAAAAAAAGATATTTGGGGCCCCCTGGATGGCTCAGTTGGTTAAGTATCTGCCTTCAGCTCGGGTCATGATCCCAAGGTCCTGGGATCGAGTCCTACATAGGGCTCTTGAATCAGTGGGGAGACTACTTCTCTCCCTCTCCTTCTGCCTGCTGCTTCCCCTGCTTATGTTCTCTCTCTGTCAAATAAGGAAATAAAATCTTTAAAAAAATAAAAACAAATTTTTAATCACAAGTTTTCTGAAGAGCAATCCATTTACTGTCTTTCTAATTTTGCAAGCTACATTCATTTCTCTTCTACATCTTGTCCCCATGTCAACAGTACTCAGGTGCCATTTTTACAGGTTTTACTTAGTAAATTTCAGCATCAATATAATTTTTGCATTGTTGCTGTTATGGTTTATACCAAATTACAAAGGTTAATAACAAAATATTACAAACAGAAAACAGGAACAAAATTTACATACATCCAAGTGTTCTTGGCTTTTTGTTCCAAATTACATAGGAAAAAAATCTCAGTACTAAATTTTGAGTAGGAAAACACTCAGAATAAAATATGTATATTAATTAATTAACTAATTAATTAATTCTGTTCAGGCACTAAATCTGATAGGACAGCTACTGGTAATAGTAATAAAATTGGATAGTGCATGGTCATAAATATTTTTCCAACAGGTATTTTTTCCCTCTTAATCATTGGAAGGGTTGAGGACACACCATCCCCAAACATGGTATCTTGGCATATATAAAATCTCAGGTACAGGTACAGGAAAGACTTTCTGACCTTTCCCTGAAGCAGGTCAAAGAACTTTATGTGGCAAGTTCCTTCCCTGAGACACCTGGGTGGTTCAGTAGGTTAAGTAAGCATTTGCTTTTGGCCCAGGTCATGATCCTGACTCCCAGGTCTGGCTCCTTGCTCAGCAGGGAGCCTGCTTCTCCCTCTGCCTGTCACTCCCCCTGCTTGTGCACTCTCATTCTCTCTTTCTCTTTCTGACAAATAAATAAATAAAATCTTTATAAAAAAAAAAAGAAAAAAGGTGCCTTCTCTATTCTCAGAGGAGAGGGGCATTCTTACTTCCAAAACAGAGGGACTCTGAGAGAAATCTGAAAGAATGCCCTGCTAAGTTCCCCCTCCCACCCCCACCCCGTTCACTACCCTTAGCTCAGATCCTTCATATTTTCCCTTGATGTTCCGCTCTTCATTAAACCTAGCATAAAAATACTCAAGTCTAACAGTTTCTTTGAGGTCTTCATTTCCTTCTGAAGATTTCTAGGTCTCATAAACTTATATTAAATAAATCTGTAAGCTTTTCTCTTACTAATCTGTCTTTTGTTACAGAGACCTGACTGAAAACATAAGCTGGGAAGAGGAAAGATATTTTTCCTTCCCTAAGTTACCAACTAAGATAGATTTTAGACTCCCACAGTTTGGATATTTAATAATCGTTTCACAGTCTGGAGGTTTTGTGTTCAAATATTCTATTCAATTTAAAAATTATTCTAAAGATCAAGATTAACGAACAGATCCTAGCAATCTCTCCCCAATCTTTCTGAGTTCTCTCAGCTACAGGATTAAAGAAGAAAACAACTCAGACCTAATTGTTTCTGAAAATGGGACTGGAGAAATTTTTTTTTTTTTAAATCAAGAACTATTAAATCCAGGGACACCTGGGTGGCTCAGTTGGTTAAGAGACTGCCTTCGGCTCAGGTCATGATCCCAGAGTCCTGGAATCAAGTCCCACATCTGGCTCCTAGCTCCATGGGGAGTCCACTTCTCTCTCTGACCTTCTCCCCTTTCAATGCTCTTTCTCACTCTCTCTCTCTTAAGTAAATAAATAAAATCTTTAAAAAAAAAAAAAAAGAACTATTAAATCCACAAGGAAAAAAATCAGCTATAAGTCACCTCCTTTTGCTTTTCTGCTTTTTAAAAATTAATTTAATTTTTAAGAGAAAAATATAAAATCTCCTGTTTATCTGCTTTGTATATGAATAAGAAGAGCTATAAACCTTGTATATGAATTAAATTACATTTTGTTTTCCTACTAAGCCAGTTACAGCAGAAAAATAAGAGCAGGGCAGGAAAGTAAGATGAGAAGAGAGAGAGGCAAAGATTCACAAGGACCACACGGAGAGAAAACATGACCCAGAACACAGCAGGGAGTTTAGACTTTCATGGAGCAATAGTCCTTTTACCCCCACGACTGCTCCCAATCTGATATTTCCCTCAAGACTTCCAAAATCCTTGTTGCAGTACAGACCTCAGCATAAATAACAATATCACTAGAGTCCAAAAACACTTGGGTGTGAATGTGGGTCTGCTCATTGGAGCTATGAAATTTCCATCCATGCAACTCTTCTCTCCAACTCCCCAAGGGCCTTTATTAAATTATCTTTAAACCTTGCCTTTCAGTAAACGAGGAAGTCCAAAAGCAGCCAAGACTCCAGACCAAGCCCTAGGGCAGCACTGTAAGGGGGACAAGGAAAGTCTTGGGTCTTTTGATGCATGGCTAGGAGGAATGGAGGGCCCAGCACCTTCCACTGCTCGTTAGACAGCCAAGAAAAATAAGAACAAGAACTTGTATGTGAGTGTTTAGAACAGCTTTCTTCATTATATCCGAACGGTGCAAACAACCCAAATGTCCAACCATGGAAGAATGGATGAAACAAAGGTTGAATATGCATATTATTTGGCATAAAAAGGAGAGAGATCCTGACACACACTACACAATGGACGAAACTTGAAGACATCATGCAAAGTGAAGGAAACCAGTCAGAAAAGACCACTTATTACACAATTCCATTTATGTGAAATGGTCAGATTAGGCAAATCTATGGAGACAGAAAGTGTATTTATGGTTGTTTCTAGCCAGGGGTAGACGGGTCGATAGAAGGGTGATAGCTAAAGGGTATAAGATTTCTTTTTGAGGTGATAAAAGTGTTCAAAATTGACGGTGGTGATGGTTGCCACGTCTCTGAATATGCTAAAAAATCATTTGATTACCCACTTCAAATGGATGAATTGTATGGTATGTGAGTTTATAGTTCCATAAAGCTGTGAAGAAGAAGAAGAAGAAGAAGAAGAAGAAGAAGAAGAAGAAGAAGAAGGGGGGGGGGGGGACGAGGGGAGAAGGGAGAGGGGGAGAAGAGGGAGATCTCTCTCTTTTTTTTTCTTTTTTTTTTTTTAATTGAGGAATTGCTGCTCTTTTTAAAGATTTTATTTATTTATTTTGACAGACAGATCACAAGTAGGCAGACAAGCAGAGAGAGAGAGAGAGAGAGAGAGAGAGGAGGAAGCAGGCTCCCTGCTGAGCAGAGAGCCCGATGCGGGGCTCGATCCCAGGACCCTGGAATCATGACCTGAGCTGAAGGCAGAGGCTTTAACCCACTGAACCACCCAGGTGCCCCAAGGGAGATCTCTCTTACTCGCTCTCTCTCAAAAAAATACATAAAATCTTATTTTTAAAAAAATATTTATTTATTTGTTTGACAGAGAGAGAGCACAAGCAGAAGGAGCAGCAGGCAGAGGGAGAGGGAGAAGCAGGCTCCTCACTGAGCAAGGATCCCCATGCAGGACTCTGATCCCAGGACTCTGAGATCATGACTTGAGCCAAAGGCAGATGCTTAACCGACTGAGCCACCCAGGCACCCAATAAATAAAACCCTTTAAAAAAATTACTTTCTTTGGGTTGAAGTACAATAAGAAATCCAATTCTACAATTTATCTAGATAGCTAAGGAGCTGTTGGGGATCTGTGGCATCGTCATGTTCACCTCATTGTGTGGCCATAGCTACATGAAAACCTCTTTTGAAAATTCTATGAAAGGGTGCCTGACTGGCTCAGTGGGAAGAATACGCAGCTCTTGATCTCAGGGTTGTGAGATCAGGGTGTAGAGATTACTTAAACAAATAGAGATTACTTAAATAAATAAACTTTAAATAAATAAACTTTAAAATACATACATACATATATACATGCAATTCTACACAAATTGCAAGTATTAAAGTATTGGTTTTATATACACAGAAAGGATACAAGAAGGAAAGAGCTTTGCCTTACTGCATACCAAAGGAAGGCCACCAGCCCTGAATATTTTACTTCAAAAGCATATTTCAAAATATTTAAAAAAAAAAAAAGAATGGAAGAGAAGTATTTTTTTATGTGGAGCCTGCAGTAGAGTATTACTATTGCTACTATAGCAACCGGATCACTAGATGGGTTTTGCAAAAGAAGTGTCTCCTCAGAGCAGCTGCGAACGTGAAGGATAGCGACTGCATTGCTACTCTGTTCCCTTTGCACCTCCCCCACTTTACTTTTTCCAAAAGGTTTCCAGAACATGGATTGCAATTTCTTGGAACCTCAGTTAGGACCCTGACCCCGTTGGGATTTTATTTTTGCAAAAACCAGTAGAATTTTCCCTAAATACAGGTATGTGATAAAAAGGGAAGTTGTTTGCGTGCTGACTCAAATTGTTCTGTATACAAATACGGTTAAAAAAATACAGCAGAGTTATCCTAGTACCTGGTTTGTTGGGTTTTTTTTTAAGCGTTAAGCCAAATCCTTTACAAAGATCATAACAGTGAAAAGTAGTGCACTTTTTTAAAAATGCTGCATATAAATTGTTTGAGAAATTTAATTTTATTTCACATGTGCAGATACAAAATTTGGGTGAATACAGCAATCAGAACTAATTGTTATAGATACACACTACAACTTCTTTACTCTGTTTTAATGCCAGTGTGCATTCTACAAAAAAAAATGGTTTCATAAGTTAGTTAGCTTAAAACTAAGTGCCAATGTTTTTATTTTAAAAATTATTTAAAAATTTAAATTATTTAAAAATTAATTTTATATCATGAAATCTTTAAAAAAAAATGTTGCTGGACAGCTTCTAATGTGGCAAGTTGGCCTGGGCCCCCTTGAAGGATGTTAATTTTTGGGTTCTTTTTCCATTGCCATAGAACAAATTACCACACCTAGTGGCTTAAAACAACACCCAATTATTAGCTCCCTGATCCGTAGATCAGCAGGTTGGGTGAGCTTGGCTAAGTCCTTTGCGTAGGGTTTCCCATGGATGAATTCAAGACAACAGTCAGGCTGGACTCTTATCTCGAGTTTGTTCAGTTGTAGGACAAAAGTCTTCATTTGCTTGCAGGCTGTTGGCCAGAGGTCTCTCTCTGTCCTGAAGCCAATCTCCAACCCTTGTACCTTTTCCATTTTCAAGGCCAGCAAATGGCACCGGATCCTTCTCCTGCTTCTTTTCTTTCTGACTTCCTCTTCTGCTACCAACTGATGAAAACTGAGGGCTTTTAAGGGCTTCCAAAGTTAAATGCAAGTGACTGTTAACGTTAATTACATGCAAAATCTTTGCCATATAACATAACATAATGGCGGGAGTAAAACCTGGAGAAAGTCATGGGCCCTCTTAAAACTCTGCCTGCCACAGCCAAAGGACCAAACAGACAGCCAGAGTACTGACATGTACTGTCTCCAACACACTGGCCTCCTTTTTGGTGCCCAGATGCTGATGGATAGCAACGTTTCCTTAATCACTGGAAGGATGGATCATTGTACATCTACTCACATAGTCTTAAGAAAGCTTTGTGGGGGAAGTAGAATATTATTGGGGTTTATCAGACACTCCCGCAGAGAGAGGTGTGATAACGCAGAAGTCTGGGTCACTAAGACAGACTGCTGACTTGTCACAACAGGATATCATCTCTTTAGTGAACATCAGAAGATAGAGGCACTAAGAGTAAATCCTGACTCACTCACTGGTGCCAAATGGAAGGGAATTTTGCCTCGCCAGCACTTCTACCCCAATGGCTCGTCCAGATCAGGAGGGTCCCCTATGGCACTTTTGGGATAGGGAAGTACAAGTCTCTAACACCCTAGTTCCTCCTATACATTCAAACGTACATGTAACAACAGTGTGTTGACTTGCCCCAAAGTCCCCACCCATAAGTTCACGTTAGCTTCCTTTTCCCAGTGAGATCCCTCCTCAAATCCCATCAGTCAAATCCGAGTGCCCTTCTCCCTGAAGATATGGTGGTCACTTGGGTGTCTATATTCAATATAGCCCTAGGAGTTTGAGCCCCTCTCCAATCCATCACCAAAGTTCCCCCAGAATACTTGGATAGCTGTATATGACCCCTGTTCTGCTTGGGGACAGGGAGAACTTAGCCCTGCCTGTGATCATTTTTTTTTTCCTTAAAGCAACTGAAAGCCAGGGAGAAGAAGATGAAGGGATCAGAGAGTACAACAGGAGAGAGCTGCCCTAGCCATTAAGCAAGTCACATTTCTTTTAATTTTTTTAAGGTTTTATTTATTTATTTGAGAGAGAGAGTATGAGAAGGGGAAGGGTCAGAGGGAGAAGCAGACTCCCCCGCTAAGCAGGGAGCCCCATGTGGAACTCAATCCCGGGACTCCAGGATCATGACCTGAGCCAAAGGCAATCGCTTAACCACCTGAGCCACCCAGGCACCCCCTCTTTTCATTTTCGATGGCTACCTGCTCAGGCTCAGCTGAACAACTCTCATGTGGGGCCCACCCAAAATTCTATGTCCTCGTTGTTGACACTAGTTATTTTAGTGTTAGGGACCCTTTGACTCAGCAGCCAGCCACATTGCCGTTGGGCCAGGATTACAGAGTATGATAATATCCCTGCCGCCACATTACACCTGTCAGGGCGGGTACTACCAAAAGACAGACAATAAATTTTGGTGAGGATGTGGAGAAACTGAGAGCCTTGTATGCTGTTGGGGGTGAAGCAAAATGGTATAGCCACTACGAAAAACAATAGGGAGTTTCCTCAAAAAATTAATGTAGAAAGACCATGTGGCTAGACCACAATCTAGCCATCCTATTTCTGGACCTTTATTTAAAGGAATAAAGTCAGGAGCTTGAACAGACATTAGCACTCTTGTGTTTATTGAAGCACTCTTCACAATAGTCAAGATGTATAAACAACTTAAATATCCGTCCACGGATGAACAAAGAGAATGTAGTATAGTCATACAATGGAATAGTATTCAGCCTTGAAAAATAAATTCTGCAGTGTGTGACAATACGATGAACCCTGAGGACATTAAACTAAGTGAAATAAGCCAGTCACAAAAAAACAGATACTGCATGATTCCACTTACATGAGGGACCTAGAATTGTCAAATTCATTGTCTCATTCAGAGTAAAATGGTGGTTTCCATGGGCTGGAGGAAAGGAAAAATGGGGAGTTGTTCATCAATGGGCACAAAGTTTTGACTGAGTGAGATGAGAACGTTCTAGAGATCTGCTATACAACATTGTACCTAGAGTTAACAATACTGTATCATACAATTAAACATTTGTTAAGAGGGTAGATCTCATCTTAAGTGTTCTGGCCACGGTGAAATAATTTTTTTTTTAAAGAACAGAAGAAAAGGAGGAGGAGGAGAAAAAGAAGAAGACTCCCTTTCAAGGCACTGACCCTCTTGTTAACCAGGGTAAATAGAGATGTGGAATAGCATAATGGTTATGAACCTAGATTCTAGAGACACACTTTGCATGCTGGGGTTTCCATCCTATTAGCTGTGTGGCCTTGGACAAGTTACTTAACAGCTCTGTAACTCCGTTTCTCCAGCTATGAAATGCGGATGATGGTATCTTGTCACAGGAGCTATGAGGATTAAAGGAGTCAATCCATACAACCCTTAGGAAGGCCCTGCACTCAATAAATGATAGTTACAACCAAAGGAATTAATGAATGATTTAAACAATAATTCCTATGGATGTGAAAATCAATTAAGCATTTCTTCTCAAAGGAATAGAACCTTTGTACAAGTATAGTTCTCTTCTTTATTTTCTCTTACTGGTCATCTAACAATAATGATAGATGTAAGTGTGTGTTTACTTAATAGGAAGGAAGAAGGCTTAGGTTGACTGACCCCTGTTTGCCAGGCACAAGGTAGCTAGTTCCACGTATACTGATTGTTTCACCTTATTCTCACAACAGGCCAGCAAATTGGGCATTTCATCACCATTTTTCCACAGGATCAAACTTGCCCAAAGTTGAGTAACTTGTTCCCAATCACAGTGCCTAGCAAGGTCTGTGAGTTCAGGTCTGGCTAGAACACAGTCTATCAACACAGATATCCACAAATTTGCTCTGCATGTAGCCACCCAATTCATCAATGAATAGGATGAGTTGAAATCATTATTTTTGGAGGAATTCAGTGCCAGTAGAATTAAATTTTTATTGGCTGTCCCAGACTGTATGGTTTCCTATTTAAATGCATCTTTTCTAGGTATAATACTCTAAACGACCCAATCTTTGGTCTAATTGTTAAGAGACATGTCTTACAAGGAAGTAAAGTTAGAAAAGAAAAAAAATTGCTGGGATTTGAAGGATAAATTGATGCCTAAGAAAAGATGGGATGGGGTTAATAGGGCAATAATTTGGAAAAAATGTAACAACCAAGAAATGCACTATCACTATTACTGCATTTTATTTTAGTCAATAGTCCCTTGGCACATATAGACACGAACTACCAGATACCAGTGAAATCTACCTTTTCTCTGTCATTTGGAAGGTATCTTGGAGGTTCGCTGGAGACAGTGCTTTAAATATTCAGAAATAGAAGCAACTATCCAGTGTCAGAAAAGTAAATCAAGTAAATAAAAGAAAATGTCTTATATTCTTGTTGCCATGGAATTGTCCTTCGCAGATTATTAGTGTTGTACTAAAGAGGCTCAGGATAGATTTCACTTATTTGCTTATGTAACTTTTACTCACTATTTTCACTTTGTGTTGAGTAAAGGAAAAATGGAAGTAAGAACACGATGACCTTTCCATTTTGTCCTAACACAGAAAACAGGAAGAGTGAGCACTGCCATCTTTTGGTTACACAATATAATAATTGAAATCATTGCATTTAACAGCCAGAAGAATGCTGTTAATCATCACCAAGTGAACTGAGAAACACTTACTTACCCCGCATGAGTCAATTCCTTGCATGATTTCCTCATAACATCTTTCCTCTGGAAAGTAATCACAAAGGTTCCAAAATCTTAATTTTCTTTGAATAGCAGACACAGAGAGAAAGGGCTGGTGGGTTGTGTCGATTCTCTTAAAGACTACCGACAGTTCTAGAGTTATATTTGATAACTCTAAAGCATTCAGAGTGGATGAAGAGAAGTGGAGAACTCTCTCGTTTAATCACTGAGGCCAATTCCACAACCGCCCCAGGGGCCAAGAACTTGAATGAAAGGCTAGACTTTCTTCGATGAGGAAATGCCGTGGCAGAGGCTTCCAGATAGATACCACTCCAGTGTCATCAACACCAAGGGAAGAAAAAGGTATAGGAAGTCTGGACAGGTCACAGGCACATTCCAGGGGTGTTTTATGTTGTAGGCAAACACTGTGCTACTATGGAAGGAAGCTCTGAGAAGTTTATCAGAGGGTACTGTCTGGGGCCAGCCTCTGAGTTAGCTGCCTTAGCATCAGAGAAACCATAAGACATGGTTGATACATGGAGTGTGTTTTACTGACAGTAATCTTGGAGAAAAGACGTGGAGCAGGTAAATGTTATATATATATATACATATATACATATACATATATATATATATATTTCTTAAGATTTTATTTATTTATTTGACAGACAGAGATCACAAGTAGGCAGAGAGGCAGGTGGGGGGGGGGGAAGCAGACTCCCTGCTGAGCAGAGAGCCAGATGCCGGGCCCAATCCCAGGACTCTGAGATCATGACCTGAGCAGAAGGCAGAGGCTTAACCCACTGAGCCACCCAGGTGCCCCAAGGGTATATATTTTGAAGAGGAAACTTCTGAGTTTGAAGAAGAGAGGAATCTGCAAAGGAAATATAATCTCAGATCATGTGTGGATCCAGAGAGGAAGATATCAAAATAAGTTTTTTAAAAGCCTCATCGGGGTGCCAGAAAATAGAATATAAAATCCAAATGAGGATTTTAGGAATACTGGGGATAGAAAGGGAAGATGGAAATATAGCAGCTGAGTGAAAGGAAGTGACCTGAATTTGACCTTTTTTTAGATACCCTCAAGTCTATCCTGACATACTCTCCTTTTGCTATAGAGACATATCTCACTTTTCCACGTATACTGACATATTGTTGGAGATAAAAAAGTGGAATTTACTGCTTGTTAAAAAACAAACATTCCCATAGGGTACCAGAGAGTAGACTGGGCAGGGGGAACTGGTTTCCAATGTTGGGTCTTCACTGCCCTGAAGTCACCTAGTCTCCCTGAGCCTTGGTTTCCTAAATCTACAAAATAAGTTTCCTGGATTCTATCATTGCTTCTCAAGGGGGGTCTGCAGACTCCTCTGCAGTTATAGATTACATTCAAAGATTCCTAACGTCTCTAATTTGAGAAATACCAGATTCGATCATTTCTAATGGCCTTAGCTCTAAAATTCTGAGAAAGAAAAAAAAAATCTTGTTCTTTCACTAAATTCCTCAAGACCTAGAGGAAGAAGAAAAGCCAACACATTTTTCTTTTTCCCTCTGTGTTCCTTCTCCTTTTCAGACTTGCAGTTAATCTATTGTTCTAAATTTCTAGAGCAGTGCTTTCCCAGGGAAACACATCTAACTTAAAATTTTAGAGTGATTGGGGCGCCTGCGTGGCTCAGCTGGTTAAAGCCTCTGCCTTCAGCTCAGGTTGTGATCCTAGGGTCCTGGGATCGAGCCCCACATAGGGCTCTCTGCTCGGCAGGAAGCCTGCTTCCCCACCCCATCCCCACTCTTTCTCTGCCTGCCTCTCTGCCTACTTGTGATCTCTGCCTGTCAAATAAATAAAATCTTTAAAAAAAATTTTTTTAGAGTGATCACATTTTTAAGTGAAAAAAAAGAGGCAGATGGAGTCAATTGTATATTCTATTTTATTAAATCCAATGTATCCAAAATATTATCACTTTGAGTGTCAGCATTGTAAAAATTAATGCGATGGTTCAGTCTGTTTTTGTCATACTAAGTCTTCGGGATCTGGTGTGTCTTTCATATTTACAACACAGCCCAATTCATGCTGGCCCCACTGAGAATTTACAATAGTCACACATGGCTGGTGTTGGAGGATCCTATGTTCCAAGAGTGGACAACAGATGAATAGAGGCCTCCCAGTGGAAAGCTAATGTTTTGCTGTCCATGATATCATATTTTTTTTTAAAAATAGCCCTTTCAGTCTACCCAACTCCAGAACCTGGAGGAGGTCTAGAACCCATAAAAAAAAGGCTCAGAATCTGAAAGAACACGTCTCTACTGCGCAAATGCTTCCTTCCTCAGACATCAGTCCATCCTTCCCAGAACACTTGAAAAGTGCTGTTTTTTTCCTTTCTTACCCTAATGTTACTTCCTCGCAACAAAACTGAAAGTGTTTTTCTCGACAGACCATTCCCCAGGGAAGCAAGTAATTACCTCTCTATCTTTGGATTCCGGCAGCTAGTGATTACCCACAAAATCCCTGCTATAGATACAGTAAGCATTTGTGTTCGTGTTCTTCATTTTTTAAATGATGCGGAAACTTCCATTAATTCACCAACTATATTGCAGGAGAACTAATTCTGAGACTGTTCACAATTAATGTGTTTTTTATTGGGTGACATGATGGCAAAAGAGGGCGGAAATGACTAGAATCTAATCTGGGTATCAGTGATCTGGATTTCAGGTTGAGACATGATGTCTGTCGTTTTATATAAAGACCTGGAATACCGAGTAAAAGAGGTAAACAAGAAATTTTGCAAATTGAGATGAGGTAGACTATTTTGCATGGGAAAAGATAAAGGGATGTTTTTTGCATTCGGCCAACATACCACATAAAACAAAATGACCACACGTGGATAGGGAGTCAGAGGTCCCTACTTCTTATCAAAGTGGTTTCTGGCATCTCTAAATTCCATCATCTTCCTGCATTCTCGTCTATTTGGGATGGCAGCGTAGTTCAGAAGGGCAAAGGCAAGCAATGGATTCAAGGATTTCTTACTGTCTTAGGGCAAAAACATGAGCTGAATAAGTAAGTAGATCGGGATGAACTTATCTATGTATCTTTTGTCATAGTGCACCTTTCTAGTCCTCTCCTTCAACCCCCTAAGAACAGCCTGTGGCCAGCCAGAAGGGCTGGGGTAGCCAGAGGGGAACACTGAGGAAATCACTGGAGGGAATATGAAATTTCACTGTACCTCACTCAAACCTATTGCTACAATGATCGATTCATCTATGTGCTCTTTGGGTTGATGGTTCCAGATGGTCTCGTTCTAGACCATCTTAATTTCCCTCCCTTTTTCATCACTGATGTTAACTCTCAAAATATGAGTCTCCATAGAAGGAAGAGGGATTGCACGGCGCATAGTATAAAGATGAGATTTGTCATACTGCGTAAAGTTGGGACATTACTAAATTAGTACTGTACATTTCTGAAAAGCTGACACTTAAGGAAATGATGCCCCCTTCCACTGTTCCTTTAAACAATCAGTGTGACTCTTCTAGGTCTTTGTACCTGCTCCCCCACCCCAGCACAACATTTGCTATGGGTATCTGCTGGCTGGTTCAGTTCCATAAGGGAGGGTGGTCTCCCCATAAGGGTGGTCTCAAGGGCATTGAACGTGAATGGAGAGGGTTCAGCCTCCCCGGGGCCTAGTCAGTCTTTGAGTTTCTTAAAAGTAAATCCAAATGGATTCTGTTTGTAAAAATAAAGGTGCTGGATTTTTTGTGGCCTGACTAGGCCATCCTTAGGCACAAGTGGACCAGGATTTCCTTTATTTTCAGCAGCCATGATCTGCTGTCTTTACCCTAAAAATGACATTTCTACCTGTCCCCATCCTTTACCGAATCCTAAGGAATTGCAGAAATGACTTCCATTTACTATATGGTGAGTAAAGGAGTATAAACACATTGAAAACTAGCCTAAGCCCTTCAGCTCAGTGTTCTTCATTCTTGTCCCATCAAGTACTTCATCCAGAAGCATAGTCAACAGGAGGAAATAGAGTCCATCCCTGGGTCTGGGCCATCTGCCCTGACCTTCTCTGTGTTTCACTCAAGCTACCTCTCCATCCCAGCATGGGCTTCGGACAACTCCTTTGAGGGAGATGTGGCCCATCAAGGGATGTGAAGGATCTGAAATTTTACACAACTTATACTCTAACCAGTTACTCTGTTCCTGTTTCCTGGGTGCTGGCAGACATGAGATTCCTGGGTCAGAGACAAAGGACTTCGTTACTAACAACAGAGCAAGCAACACTAGCACCTTTCTTTTAGTTCCCTTGCCCAGATATAACACAGGGATTACACCATGGACCCATAGTGACCTCTGAACATGCAGCGGATTGCCTTGAAGAAGAAGGACACGGGGTCAAGGCCCCAGCCCTTAAGCCGGCAACAGACAAGCCATTCCCCCTCTGCCATGACCTACTTAAACTGACTAACTAGGGAAACTGCTCTGTATCAGGACAATCATGAACCTAACTGTCAGGCGCACTGAGCAGGAGAACCTGGGGATGTTCAGGGCCCAGGGAACCTGCCTCTCCAGACAGAGCCCCACACGCATTTTCGAATTCCAAACTTTCCTTCAGAACTACCTTAATCCAAAAACCCACAACACAGAGCACTAATAGCCCTGCGCCAGCTGTTGAAGACTGCCTCAAATGTTGTGTTCATCACTAAAGAACAATGGGATTGTGATTGCAAATCTGTCTCTCTCTTTTTTTTTTTTTTAACTTTAAGTATACATAGGGCTCGAACTCACGACCTCAAGATCAAGAGTCACTATGCTCTTCCAACTGAGCCAGGCAGGCGCCCCTGTCTCCTCCTATTTAAACAAAAACACTCAAACCCTCCCCTGCCCTCCACCATGGTTTCAGTTCCTGCCAGACTGTTATGAAAACTTTCAGTTCCTGATAGACTGTCATACTGAAAAAGAAACACCACCAGCTCTCCAATCTGGATGCAGAATTCAACATAAAAAAGAAAGACGTGCCTAATAAGGAACTCAAACTTAGTACACCCATGACCAAACTCCTGGGCTTCCCACACAGTGCACCTGTTCCCCATGTGCCCCCTAGAACACGACTCCATCCTCCAGCCACGCAGACCAATGACCTTGGGGTCATGCTCACCTCCTCTCCCTCTCCCAGTTCACAGCCTGCTCAGTGAATCCAGAACCTGACGTGAACACTCTCTCCACGGGGGAAGCTGCCACGGTTTCTTGTCTGGATGGCTACAATAGCCTGACCACTGTCTTTGCTACTTTAGTCTTTGCTTTCTCGTGCTGATTCTCAGTCAAGCAGCCAGAAGGAGCCTTTTAACTTGAAAATCCAGATCATATCGCTGTCTGCTCAAAACCCTCCATGGACTCCCAGCTCATTCAGAATAAAAGGTCAGTTTCTTACAGTGACCTTCCGGGTCCTACCCAATCTGCAAGCCCCATTTTAACCTCTCTAACTGAGATCCTTCTCTGCTCTAACCGCCTCCCTCTAATCACTCCGCACTACCCACCCATACCTGCTCCTGAAACATGCCCAGCCCTTTCGGGCCAGGGCACCTGCTCTGCTATTCCCTCTGCTGGTGCGCCTCCCCAAAGGGCTTGCCCCCTCTCCTCCTACAGGTCTTTGCTCTAAGTCAACAACTATTCACCATCTGCCCTTTCAGTTTGGAGTCCAAGGGGGAGAGAAACAAATCAACAGGTGCTTAAAATACATGTGGGTTTCAGGCCACATCTGGAGAAGTGCAGGGCAGGGCATTCAAAAACAAAGACTAGACTGGATGGAAATTCTTTTAAAAATAAGGACCCTGTGGCACATGTCCCAGTAGTGTGACATACCCAGCATCCTATCCCACCTAAGGAGTTCTTTTTTTTTTTTTTTTTTTTTTGAGATTTATTTACTTATTTCAAAGACAGAGTACAGGGCAAGGATAGAGGGAGAGTGAAAAAATCTCCAACAGACTCCCAGCTGAGTGTGGAGCCTGATGCAGGGCTCGATCTCACGACCCTGAGATCACAACATGAGCCAAAATCAAGAGTTGGACCCCTAAATGAATGAGTCACCCAAGCACCCCACCACCCAAGGAGTTCCTGTGTTTTTGTTTTAATTGTGATTATATATAAATGTGTCAGTCACTGCCTTGGAGGTACCAGCAAAATGAGGGAGGATTTACTTATCAAAAGCGATAGCCCAGGAATCAACTAAAACAACGATAAATCAATTAAAACAATTTTTAAATAATTTTATTTTGTAGTGTTTTGTATACTTCTCAAACTGAATTTAAGTATCCTCAGAACTTGATCAAACAATATATGGACATTATGCCAGTCCTCTTCTACTTATTGTCAAGGTGGGTATAAAGTTTGATGAAATTATAACTGGGTATATCTACATACTTTAAAAAATCTATCCTTTTTCAGGCACTACCCCTTTATTTGCACATACCCCTCCATGCCATGGGCTGTGTGGCTTCCCCACTCGCCTTCATCCTTCCTATTTTTCTGTTTTTGTCTACGGAGTTTTCTTCCTTCAAACAGTCTTGGTTCAAATAGGCCATCACATGGAAGCTTTCCCTATAGGCCCAGGGTCACAAAATCAGATTCTCTCACTAGTTTCCCTCAGTATCTTCCTCCTCCTCCTCCTTCTTCCTTTTGCCTTCAGTTCCTAGAAGTTTGCTGTTTCTGCTGATTTTTTGGTTGTTATTATTGTTTCTTTTTTGTTCCCTTTCCTATTTTTTTTTTTAAACTGGGAATATAGACAGCACAAGCCAACTAACAGTTTATTTTCCCAAAGACAGTGGAGCTTTGCCTGTGTGCCCTCTCCCTGGCCCCCCCTCTTCTCCAGCCCACCTTCCTCTCCCGCCAGGCCCACGGGAAGCAGGAATCCCCATACAAAACCCCTCTTCAGATTCATAAAAAACAATAGCTACCAGCTAATATGTATTAAGTCTTGATAATGTCCCAAGCATTCTGCATATACTCTGTCACTTGGTCTTCGTTAACACCACCAGGACACGGCACAAACGTGAAAACACCAGGCTCTGGGTGGGTATCGACTTGTGTACGGTGACTGGTACTGAGGGGTGGAACAATTTCTTTTCTTTCAAGGGTAAAAATTTTCTTTTTGTTCAAGCATCTTTAAAAGTGTCCTCTTGCGGATGCCGTTCCACAAGCATCCATTGGTTACCCGTCTGCCCTGGGCTCAGGTCATGATCCCAGGGTCCTGGGATGGAGCCCTATTTCAGGCCTCCTGCTCAGCAGGGAGTCTGCTTCTCCCTCTCCCTCCGTCCCTCCCACCTGCTCATGCTCTCTTTCGTGTGCTCTCTCTCTCGTTCTCAAATAAATAAATAAAGTCTTCAAAAAATTTTTTTAAATTTCTTTTTAAGGAATATGATACTGCATTTTTCAAAGAAAGTCACATAAGAAAACAATAATGGTATCATCCTTCATCCTAAAAATAAATAAGAAGGGCATGAAATTTCCTTTTAAATTATGACACTTGGAAGTTTAGCACCAATATCCAAAACGAACAGAAAAGAGGGGGAAAACTTTTATTATATGTTTAAGATTTCTTGGGTTGCGATTCTCCCCATGTGTTAACTGATATTCTTTCTTCCGGCTCATGTTACCCAAACAGGAAAAAACAGGCAAAAATACAAGCCTAGGGGCTCTCTCTTGTCTTCCACACAGAGACATTCCCGGGATCTCAGCTGGCTGGAAAAATCTGCGGACATTTTCCTTCTCTAGTTGTTTTTTCTTAAGGAATAATAGTAAATATTCAAATGTCCACATTTTGGTGAGTCTTCCACTTTCTTTCTTAGATTTTTCTCCTTTTTTTTTTTTTTTTTTTTTTTTTTTGGTTTTTCCTTGTTTTTTTTTTTTTTTTTTTTTGGTGCTGGTAAGGCCATGGTCTGCTTTTTGCTTTATTTTTGAATGGTTATTAATCTTTTAGGTCACTTGTTACTGATGAAGTTTCCTAGGGAGTCTGGTGTTACTAAAACCATACTCCAGCCACTACGCAACACTGGTCTGGGGAGCTGATGGGGTAGCAAAGCAGAGAGTAAAACTATAGCCATCACAAAAATTCATTAGGAATTTTTGATTTCCAGAATACTGACAGTATTTGGCCCTTCTCTTGGAGAAAAGGTAATAGGGTTGCTTTCAGGATGGCTCCTTTCCCAGTCCCCTTGTATGGTAAGCCCCATCCACTTTGGCTTGAATAGAATGTTCTGTGAAGCTCTCAGAGTTAGGTCTCAGGATGATTCAAGTCGTGTCACTGATGAACCCAGGGATGAGATTCTCAGCAACATAAAGGAGCTGCTTCCTTGTGCCAGCTCCCTTCCCACCCCCATCATTCCCCTGACCCAGGACCACACTTTGTTTTATCTAAGCAGCCACCTGAGGACAGCAGACTCTCCAGGATTCTTCCCTGGTCTTTGGGCTTTCTACCTAAAAAAGGCCCTTCTCTATCTGGTCCCAAAATTTCCTCTCCTCAAATTCACACTGACTTTGGCCTGAATTGCCTGGGATTTGCCCTCTTTCCCCTTCACCAGCCCCACCACAGAAGTTGTTACGGCTCTGGCTTCTAGAAAACCAGGAGCTGCCCTTGCCTCTTCCTCTATCCTTTTCAGTTCGTCAGAAATATCCAGCCAGGGCATTCTGGTTGGTTTGTCCTTCCCTGAGTCTCAGCGCCTCTTTGCTACACCAGGCAATTGGCATCTGGGTGGCCACAATGGCAGGTGCTACTGTTGGGGACTACATCTGTCTTATGTAGTCTCTTCCAACAGCAGCTGCTACTTCCTGTTTGAAAGCTCAAGCCCCAAGTAGACCCACCAGTAAGTCAGAGTTTCCAGACAGGGGGATTTTTCTATTTCTCAGTTCATTTGCACAACAGAGAAGACACCAAAGCCCGGGTGCACGGGGTCCCTCCCAGGCCACGCAGACTCTGCCAATCCCCTGAATCCTCCCATGGTTCTCTCTGATGATTCAACTATGAGTTCCATACCTTCCCCATAATAGATTGTCCTCCAGTCTAGCAGGACAATCTCTCCACCAGGACAATCTCCTAGTACTGAACAGTGTTTTTCACACCTCAGTCTTTCATATACTGTACTCACAGTTTTTGTCAGGGTTGAGTATCACCTACACCATTGTCTTTCTTTGATCAACTCAGCTTTTTATCTTTAAACTTAATTTACTTCTGTGTTGTCCTAAATAATATCATTTTCAAGATCAATGGTTTGAGGTACAGTTATATAATATAATATCAAATACACATTAACTAAATACAGAATGATGAGAACCGAGTCCATCTGTGTTAACATAAAACAGCCATTTGTTCCAGGAAATCCTTGCGTAGGAAAATAAGATCGTACACCAATAAATAACTTCACTGTTTGCTTCAGGAAATTTCTGCAAATGACTTTATTCAGGAAAAAGGTGTGCCCACCTGAGAAAACATTAGATAGCAGTTTACTCCTGCATACCTTCACCTTGCTGTGTCCTCCCACCCCGAGCCCAGCCCTGGTGCTTTCTCTGCCTCAACAGACTCATCTTCTACCGCTTGAGCCCTGACCTCCAAACCCTATAAATATCCTTCCTTGCACTCTGTCTCCTGACTCACAACTAAAACTGCCAGAGGGGTGCTCTCTTCTTTTGCACTAAGTCTAATTAACACCTTTGCACTTGCTCTACATTTGTTTTGATGATCTTTTGGAAGCGGACCATCAGCATGCATGGAACTTTACCATGTTCACCTGTGTACTACCGAAAGTCATCTCCATCACTATAAAGAGTGCACAGGGTACGAGCTGACCAAGATTCCATCAAAAAATGGTAAGAGGAGAGTGCTTCCTCTAGCACTCAGTGCTTGGCCACACGCTGCCCTTCTCTTCCCCTCCCTTCCTCCTCACCCCATCCTTACCACCAAGGCCCTTCCTGCCCCTAAGCTCCCTGTTTTCTAGGACTCTGAAGACAGGACACAAATGACGGGCAAATGCGACAATCCACAGGTGAGCCGATCGTACGATAGGGAGAGATGTGAAGTAATAACCAGCCTCTGTGTTTTGAAAAGACTGTTAACTTAAAACACGATAATGTATCATTCGTGGAGTGAGTTATTACATTGGCTGTTCTGGAGCGAAATTTCAAGCAAATTGGAAAATCACCACTCCCAGTACAGAGCAAGATCACGCCCAGGTGGATGCCCAAATGGTATGACTTCAGAGTTTCAAGAAGGTTCCTCTGCTCCAAATTTCTTGCCTTCCCCCCATTTTCCCCACAACTCATAGGTGTTCTAAAATTTTAACTTTAACTTTTTAACTTTAAGGATGACTTTTATGTGTCCTTCGAGGGCACAAAATCTGGGAAGACAGGACAATAACAAGCACCGATATTTACTGATCACTGTCTTTGTTCTAGCTCTATAATGAAGGTAGCACAGACTGGGGGAGCTTAAACAACAGCCACCGGTCCTCATAACTTTGGAGACTTGAAGTCTGAGACCAAGGTGCTGCAGAATTGTCTGGTGAGGACTCTCTTCCTGGTTTGCTGATGGCCACCTTCTCCCGGTTTGCTGAGGAGAGAGAGAGCAATCTCCCATCTCTGCTCATAAAGGCACTAACCCTATTCACGAGTGTTCCACCATTGTGATTTCATCACCTCCCCAAAGCTCCACCTCCAAAGGCTGTCACAGTAGGGATTAGGTTTCAATGTATGAACTTTGGGGAATATAAACATTCAGTCTGGGGCAATCATTTACTCTGGCCAAGACCTGTTTCGGGGGGGGGGGGTGTTTCTGTGCACTACCTGTTCTAAAAGAGTCCTGTGAATGGGCGGGGGGGGCACTATTTTCTATGATTTAGAGATGAGGAAACTGAGGCTTGACAGGCTGGACAACTTGCCCAAGGTCACACAGACCCAGGGACATTTATTACATTGTGGCTTCGCCGATATTACCATGAATGGATTCACAATACCTGAACACGACACCTGACGTTGGTATGACCGCCATTGTTCTCACAGCTTGCACATTCATTTTCTTATTTCCTCACCAGGACCCCCACTTGAGGAAGCACGATAGGTGCCATTTTGAGCAGGAGTTTGTCAGTTTGGTTTCTTCTGAGATAAGGTTGCTGCAGGTTGCAGAAGGAAGGAGGAAGAAGCAGAAAGGGACTGAGGAGACACCGGGCTGAAGGGAAGGACCACAAAATAGAGCTGAACCCATAGAGAGAACGGATTGGTGGTTGCTAGAGGCAGGAAGTGGAGGTGGGCAAAATGGGGGCAGGCAGTCAAAAGGTCCAAACTCCCAGCTATAAAATAAATAAGATTCTGGGGATGTAATGTACAGCACGGTGTCTCTGGTTAACAATTCTGTACTGTTCATGTGATAGTTGCTAAGAGAGTACATCTTCAAAGTTCTCATCACAAGAAAAAAAAAGTAACTATGTGTGGTGATGGTTGTTAACTAGAATTATTGTGGTGACCGTGTTGTAATATATACAAATATTGAATCATTACGTGGTACTCCTGAAACTAGAATAATGTTCTATGTTGATGATATCTCTGTAAAGGGAATGGAGCTGGGTCCTCTCTCTTCTCCCAGGACCTGCTCTGCTCACACAAAACACCATTGTTATATTTGGGTAATAAGGCCCCCAGGATGGCATGCCACTTGGAGAAGGAAAAACCGAGCGAGATCCATGTTCTCCATAAAATAGAGAAGGCACTACAGAAGCCAGGAACACACTTCCACTGAGAGTTATAATAAATTAAACTGGGTGGCTCAGTTGTTAAGCATCTGCCTTCAGCTCAGGTCATGATTCCAGGGTACTAGGATGGAGCCCCGCATCAGGCTCCCTGCTCGACAGGAAACCTTCTTCTCCCTCTCCCACTCCCCCTGCTTGTGTTTCCCTGTCCCGCTGTCTCTCTCTCTGTCAAATAAATAAATCTATAATTAATTAATTAATTAATTAAACATAGTCATAAGCTGAATACGAGATGAGAGTATTAAGCTTTCACCGGACTGCCCTGAAGAAGAAAAAAATCCTTAGTGGGGTTCCAGTTTGAGAGTAGATTTTAAATTGACTTAGGGATATTTGCAATGCTAAGATATAGACATTTAGGGCAATAAAGGAAGTATTTAACAGTGAGTTGGTGACTCATTGCCTACATTACCATTAGACTCTCACGAGAGCTTCACGTGGTCAGAATCATTAGCTTCACCCTCAGGTTAGGACGCTGACACTCACAAAGGCTAAAATGCATCTGGAAGTTCCTGGAGCAGAATTCGAAACCAGCTCTGTCCTGCTTCAAAGGCTGTGCTCAGCACGATGAAGCTCCCAGATCGGTCCTACCTTATCTTGCCATGGAAGAGAAAGCACAGACTGAGTCAGCAATTTATGTGCCTTTAAGTTATGCCATGTGCTGCCTCCAGGAATTTCAAACTGCCTTGTATAGGAATAGAGAAGCATGTTTACATACAAGGAAACCTAATTCACTTGAAATACAACATGGATTTTTAGCTTAGTTTAATTTTTTTTTTTTTTGAGAACAATAGAGCAGAGGCTTTCAAACTTCTTTGAACTTGACCCACAGAATGAAAAGCCCTTTACATCCCTTCCTAGTACACACAAACACCCATGTGTGTCACACAAGTTTCACAGAATAATACTCACTTATACATGTGAGAAGCACTCTGACATTTCAGATTCTAGTTTAGTCCTTTTTTTCTCTCTTATTTCTTTCTTTTGTTCACGGTCTTCCTTAATGATTTTTTTTTTTTTTTTCAAATTGTGGTAGAAAGGTTTAACCTGAGATCTACTCTATAAACAAATTGATTGTACAATACAGTGTTGTTAACGCTAAACACAATGTTGCTCAACCGGTTACCAGAATGTATCCGCCTTGTGTAACTGAGGCTTTATACTCCTTAACTTCCTCCCCACTTCTCCTTCCACTCACAGCCCCTGCAACTACCATTCTACTCCTGTTTCTCTGAGTTTAACTATTTTAGATACTCAGACAAATGGAGTCCTGCAGTGGAAAACAGTACAGAGACTGCTCAAAAAATGACAAATAGATCTTTTCTCTTTTCTGATGCTGGTCATGACCCATTATATTGATGTCAGGATCCACTAATGTGTTGCTTACCCATTTGTAATACAATGCAAGAACACTTGAATTATTTTTTTGTTTTATATTACACAGAAGACTTGTGAAGTTGTTAGGAAGAGGTTGGGGAGGAGAGTAAAAGAAGATTTTTTAAAATTAATTATTGATAGCAACTTAATGGAAATATTAACACATGCATTTTTAATTGTTGAAAAAAGGAAGAGGTGGTGCTTATAAATGCTGATCATTGTTCCTCCAAGTTGACCAAAGATGATGAAATACTAGATTTATTTCACTAAACAGACATTTTAAAGTCTAAAGGAAACCAAAACCCAAAGGCTAGTTTATCTTTTGTATATCCAATAATATTCGTCAGCGAGCTTGCTAACTAGGGCAAGTCTCCCTCCCAGCAGATACACCTCAGAGCATGGATGTCACTATCCGCTAGATGGCGATATAGAACAGGCGTAGCCCCTTCCTTAACCTTGTTGACACTGACGAGCAGGTTCATCTATGCTGCAAAAGAACTTAGAAACCCATGGTTACCCAGTAATTCACACGAATTTAGCCTGTAAGTTTACTCAACACTCCTGGCGTGTTTCTGCCTTTTCTTGGAACATCCCAGGAGGTTAGCCTCATTCTTGATGACACGCTAGCATTTAAAATTTGCAATATCCTTGGCTGTTTCCTTGTGCAAGTACAGATGAACTGCTGCTATATAAAGTCAAAGCCAGTATAATGTCTGTATTTATTAATAATCTGCAATGACATATGCCATGAAGCTTGCATTTCTTGCCTCTTCCATGTAACATTTAAGAAATACCATAGGTCCTCGCATTATTTGCCTTGCTAACAATTTCTGTATCTCTTAGTTATTCTATCTAAAGTCACTGGAAATAGTTAATGGACATTTTGGTTCTTATTGTCCAACTGGAAAGGATGGGCTTCTCAAGTACACATTTACCTTGAAAAAAACTAATAGCCAGTAGGTTGAAAATGTATCATAAACAAAAATGCAAGGTAGAAGAAGTCTTTTGAAATAATCCCATGTATGAGAGGTTTTTAAAATTCTCATCAAATGACACCTGTTTATAAGACTTGTTTATATTTACTTGGAGGTCTTACTTATTATTATAATATTTTTGTGTAAGACAAGATAGTTATGAATGATTTTCTTTTGCTACTTATTATATTTATATATTGTTTGGATTTTTATGAATACATATTACTTTTACAAATGGGAAAGTAAAGATTTTGTGTTATTACAAGCAAAATATATTATTATATGTAACTGTGAGGGAAAACAGAGATTTTAGTATGGCATTGCCTAGAAAGCTACTACCAGTAGATCAACTGAAGGCTCAAACAAGTTAAGTGCTGTGTAGGTGAATCCTGATGATGGACTGCTGATTTAGGAAATGATATTTCTGAATTTAGGTCACGTCTACTATGCTCCTGTCTAGTATTAAGTATCCTCGTTAAAGTGGAAAGAATATCAAGTTGTTCATTATTCTAAATATAAAACAATTAGTAAGGAACTGGTAGTAGTGTGGTCAGTTGTTAAAATCAGCAAAATCATTGTATCTAGTATTTTACTGTCCTTCACGCTCTGCTGTAAGCCACATGGATGCTGTGGTCCAAGCTTTAGAGCAGGAGAAGCACTTCCATTTACATTAGCCCATTTTGTGCGCCTTACAGGACAAAGATAGGGCATATCAAGGCTCTAAGATATAAAATTCTGCACGAAGTTCCTATGTCTAATAACTTACCAAGCCAGGAAGAGCCGACCATGTGATTTGGAGTTGAAAAGCACTTGTTTTTCATTTTTGTGGGCTTGAAGGCCATGCCTGCAAATCCTCCCCACATGAGGAAGAGGAAGTCATTTTTATTTATTTATTTATTTATTTTAAGATTTTACTTATTTGTCAGAGAGAGAGTGAGCACAAGCAGGGGGAGCAGCAGGCAGAGGGAGAAACAGGCTCCCCACCGAGCAAGGAGCCTGATGTGGGACTCGATCCCAAGACCCTGGGACCATGACCTGAGCTGAAAGCAGATGCCCAACGGACTGAGCCACCCAGGTGTCCCAGGAAGTTGTTTTTAGCAGGCATTTAAAGCATTGCTCTTTCTGGCTTTTCCTTTATCTGCATGCGGGGAGTGAGCCAGGAGGCAGGACTGGAATGATTCAGAAGAGGCTGCACGTGCAGCCCAACACCCCTCACACCCAGTGTGGAATGGGTTCTTGGTGACACCTGAGGCAGACTGCACAGGTTCTAACAACACTGAATCCTGATGCCACACTGATTTGTGACATTACACACCACCTTTCAAACTGCTTCCTCCCTAAGGCACAGCGATGTGTTCATGGAACTAAGAAGTGTGTGCTGATCACCTCCCGAGTGCCTACAACTCCTGGTCGGGTCAGGAACACAGAACTGGGCGTGCCAGGCAGGCTCCCTGCCCACATGGAGTTTGAAGTCTAGCAGGGGAGAGAGACATTAACAAATAAGCACACAGACAGATAACCAAATCACTAATTCTACTGTGAGACAAAAACAGAATACAGGCGTAATTAGCTGGGATGAGGGGTGTGTCCGGAAATTTCCCTCAAGGGGCATTATTTCAGCTGAGACCTAGACAATGAATAGGGATTTATCAGGAAAGATTGTAGGAAGCATTCCAAGAAGAGAGGCTGCCCTATTCAAAGGCCCCGAGGCAGGAAAATGCTCTGCTTGTTGGAGGATCCTAAGCTCATGGGACCCCAGTCCAGTGAGCGAAGGGAAGGTGATGGGAGATAGGACGGAGAGGCAGGTAGGGGCTCCAACATTGGAAACTTGCTGTCCATATGAGGAATGGTGTATTTTATCCTAACAACAGTGGCGAGCCATTAATGAGTTTTAAGTAGAGAGGAGACATAATCAGATTTGTTTTTATGTTTTTATTTTATTTTTTTAAGGATTTCTTTATTTGAGAGAGAGAGCATGGGGGAAGGGGCAGAGGGAGAAGGAGAGAGAGTCTTAAGCAGACACCAAGCTGAGATCAGAGCCTGACATGGGGCTCGATTCCACAACCCTGAGATCATGACCTGAGCCGAGATCAAGAGTTGGATGCTTGACTGACTACACCATCCAGACGATTCCAGAATTATGTTTCCATAAGATGTCATTGGTGGCTCTGATTCAATGAGAGAGGGGAAAGAAAAGAGAAACACTCCAGCAGGGGATCAAATAGTGTGGAAGGGATGTACACTTGTTAGGGAAGAGCTCGTGGGGGACGTTCAAGCGGAGATGTCAAGGAGGCATGTGGCTTTAAGAGTCTCTTGTTGAAAAGAGAAGATTAGACCAGAGTTACGGCTTTGAGAGATGTCATCCCTGAGATGGGACCCAAACCCAATGAAACCCTCGGTGGGGGAAAGAGCTCAAGTAAAAGAAAGGAAGGCCCAGAACTCAGCCCAAAGAGACGTGTACGTTAAAAAGTAGTTAAAAGAGCTTGAGAAGGGGCCAGTAGAGAAGTGGGAGACAAACCAGGAGAGCGTTGTGAGGAGGAAGTGGCCAATGTTGCCAAATGCTGTGGAAAAGCCACCAAGGCGAGGACTGTGACCTATGTCTTAGAAATGCAAGCAACAGTAGTTCAGAGAGGAGAGCAGTATATTCTAGAATGTAATTTCAACTAGAAGGAACTGCTATCCTTCTTTACTCTCAAGGAGGGCCTTTTACCCACATAGCCTAAAACTAGCCTGATGGGAATATTTTATTTCCAGGCACTCAGATTTCTGGGCTTTCCGTAGCGCCAGACTGAGATGAGCTGTGGGTACCATCTTTTTGCCCCCCCCCACAACATTTAATTATGAAAAATGTCAGGCGTACAGAGAAATTGAAAGAATGATACAATGAACTCTCATGTATCTATCAGCTAGATTCTACAATGACTGTTTTGCTCTACCCCCTTTATCACACATCTACCCATCAAATCATCCCTCCATCCATCTTACCAATCTGTCTTATTTTTTTAATACACTTCAAGGCAAGTTTTAGGCATCAGAACATTTCAAAACCAAACACTCTAGCCTCTATATCATGAATAAGAGTTCAATATCTGTTTATGGTTCAATTTCCTTACAAGTTTTAAAAGAATGAAACTTTAAATCATATTTATTTGAGAGAGAGAGAGAGGGCGCACATGCATGCACATGTGCACAAGTTGGGGGGAGGGGCATTGGGACAAGGAAACAACTTGCTGGGCAGGGAGCCGGACGCTGGGCTTGATCCCAGGACCCTGAGATCGTGACCTGAGCGGAAGGCGAATGCTTAACTGACTGAGCCACCCCGGCACCCTTGAAACTTTAAATCTTAAGTGTCCCAGTGGAGGCCTTTTGACAAATACATAATCTTATGTGTCCAGGCAATTAAGTTAGAGAATACCACATCATCTCAGAACCATTTGTCCCTACTACTTCATCTTTCAGAAAAAGCAGATGACGTAGGTAAGGGATCCCAAAGCTGGGCTCATAGTAAGAACACAGCAAGAGGTTAAACTCCCTTCTCCCTTCTGCCAGGGGACTCTGCCATCGCTCATATACATTCAGCCACATTTTCACCAAGATAGGAATACACACTGACCTCTTCCTAAAAGTGCTTTTGTAAACATTTCACAATAAACCCTTTGTAGGGAAGGACGATGGTGTCCAGTGAACGAAGCCCAACCCAGGAAATCATAATTCCTCACTCCGAAGCCTGCTCTGTTGGTGCTGAGCAAGCTCGTGTCATGGGCCCCCTATTTGTAAAACAGGCACAATAGCCATCTATATCGTACAAGTGTGAAAATTACCTCAGTATTTTAGTATAAGAACTAACATAGCCCTGGGAGAACAGGCATTAAGACTCCAATGCCAGGTTGTAAGCATTATGACTAATCCGCCATATTTTCACAGTTGGTTCCATCGGCGCCTTGTGCTCACCTCATTGCTAGAGTGAGAAGAGGCTGAATCAGGGTCATTCTGGGTACAAGGTCGCACCTGCCTGGCTAACTGTCTTACCCGTTCAAATATCCATCGTTAACAACCCCTGAAAGAGACCGTGGGGTGACTTTAATTGTTTATTTTATTGATAACTCCAGGCTTTGGGGAGGTCATAAACGAGACTGATCTCTTGGAATGCGTAGAGGATTTCCCAGTTGCTGGTTTGAAGGACTCCAGAGACATAAGTTGAAGTGACAACAGTTTTTAAGATTTAATTGAAATTTGCTTGAACCTTGTTCCCAAGCTCCGTGCAAAGTCAAACGATCTCCCCAGATTTACCCATTAGTGAGATTATACAGGTTTGTGTTTACTTCTAGTTCCCAAGTCCTGCTCCTCTTGAATTCATCCCTCTCTTGGGATCCACTTCCACTTCCGCCATCTTTTTTCCTGTTCTGGGCCAACCCAGACGTGGAATTCAGCCTCTTTTCTTTAATTTCCCCCATGAAGACTTTCCAAAGCAAAGCCCTGTGGAATCCCATTTCTCTTTCTTTAATCTCTCCCTTCTACCCTCTCGACTCCCAAATTCCTCTGGGTGGTTAGGTCCGGATTGGTTTAGCTGTGACTTGACTTCCACATATTCTTCCATTCATAGCCCTAGGGCATTACTTTCTACCCATAAGTGGGCAACCACAACATTTTTCCAAACAAAGGGAGTTCTCTAAGCAGATCTCTGGTGCAAATTCTTTAATGTACATACAGCTGACCCCTGAACAACACAGGAGTTAGGGGTGCTGACCCCTGGCACAGTCAAAAAATCCGCATAACTTTTGACTCCTCCAGAGCTTAACTACTAGCAGCCTCCTGCTGAATGGAAGGCTTACCAACAACATAAACAGTTGATAAACACAGATTTTGTATGTTGTATGTACTATGTACCGTATCCATACAATAAAGAAAGCTAGAGAAAAGGAAGTGTTATAAGAAAAATCATAAAGGGGGGCGCCTGGGTGGCTCAGTGGATTGAGCCTCTGTCTTCGGCTCGGGTCGTGATCTCAGGGTCCTGGGATCAAGCCCCGCATTGGGCTTTCTGCTCAACGGGGAGCCTGCTTCCCCCTCTCTCCCTCTGCCTGCCTCTCTGCCTACTTGTGATCTCTATAAAATAAATAAATAAAATCTTTAAAAAAAAAGGAAAAAAAAGAAAAAGAGTTGATTGTTTAAAAAAAAAGAAAAAAGAAAAATCATAAAGGCAGTGCTTTACTGTCTTTATCAAAAGATAAAGTGTGAATGTGGTTACAAAAGGAATCATGCAGTTTAAACTGGTGTTGTTCAAGGGCCAACTGTATACACACATACACATGCATAATACACATGTGTTTATATGTAAGTCACACACATGTACAGAACATACAACACAGAGAAATACATAGATCATTACTTGAATGGGCATAACTAAATATAGTATACATATCACATGTACACACACACGAACACCTGATTATAGCCCATGACTTCCATCTGCAGAGTTCTAAACCACGTTCACCACAGAGCTGGCGAACTCTTCAGCTCCTGCCTCGTGCTCTTGGACTCTCATCTTTTTTTTTTTTTTTTTTTTTAAGATTCCACCTATTTATTTGACAGAGATAGAGATCACAAGCAGGCAGAGAAGCAGGCAGAGAGAGGGAGGAGGAAGCAGGCTCCTTGCTGAGCAGAGAACCCAACGCAGGGCTTCATCCCAGGACCCCAAGACCATGACCTGAGCCGAAGGCAGAGGCTTTAACCCACTGAGCCACCCAGGGGCCCCTTGGACGCTCATCTTAATTCTTCCTTGCCAGCAATCCTCCTCTGGGACTGAAATGGATCCCATCCAGTTTGCACAGCTTAGTTTAGAAAATGAGAGACTGGAAACATCTGTTTGGTTACTCATTTGTTCAATCCCACATTCTCTCCACCTCTGATAGCCAAGCACCTACAATGGAGTCCCCTATTAGGTCCTATAGAGGAGAAGAGCTGAGCAAAGAAAGGAGGGGTCCATGTCCGCGAAACTGAGAATCCAGCTGGGTGTGCAACACTTAGCACAAATGAAACAAAAACATCCTCAAACGCACAATTCTCATCAGAAGAACAGCAAATTAGAGCAGAATGCTGAAGCCTGGCAGGGTAGCCCAACGCTGCTGTTTCAGCAGAACAAGCAGGAGGAAAAAACCACTGTGGGCAAAAGAAACTGCTGGCTTATGGATTTTTTTTTAATTACAATTTGCATGCTCTCCTAACAGTGTTAGTTCTGCTTAGATGGCAGAGTGGCTTTCATGAAAGTATGAGCTCAGCCTTGTCTTATGCTGGTTAAAAAAAAAAAGAGGTCAGGTAAAATGACTGTAGTAACAGCACCAAGCTAGTTGAAAACCACAGTGTCTTTCAGATGAGACAAAAAAACCGCACACTGGAAATTTTTTTTTTTTTTTTTTTTTTTTTTTTTTTGCTCGCTAAAAACCCCTTGAAGTTGTCTCAGAAGCACGCACATAGGCGATTTCCTCTTTTCTTCTTAGGAGGGTCCTCAAGGAAAACAGCTTTCGAAACCCAAAGCATCAGAGCAGTAGAATGGTGGAGAGGCCTGGGTTAACTCTGATTAAGCGGCAAGGGCCCCCTGAGTTTTAAGGAAGCACGTTGTCTGGAAGAACCTGGAGCTGGTCAGTGTTGGCATAAATCACATGTGCTTGAGGAGAAGACAGTCTGATTCACCCAGGTCTGCGCAAACTCAGAAATCACCAGTACTGGCAATCCAGTTCCGCTAACACACCAGCTGTGCTTTGGGCTGTTGTTTTCTTTATTGCCAATATGGTTTTAGACTGCGGCCAAAGGAGAGGCTGGAGAACTGACCTGGGGTAAAGTAAGAGCAGATATATCTACCTGGCTGAATTTGGGGGAGAGGCACTTCATGTAGCTCTTCAAAATCTTTTATAGTATGGCATTTTATAACTGAACTCTATGCTGAATATTATCATTGAAAACATTTTAAACCATTTTGGAACAGGAATGAGTAATGTCTAAATACATTTTTGAAAACCCATGCCACATACACTGGAGGATATCTACATACAAGCTAAATAACGTCATCAGCGTTCATGAGACATCAAAGCAGACCCAAGGTCAGAAAACAGAAGGACTCTCATCCTACATGCGGATAAACATGGACTATATGTGGTTTTGATTATTTTTTAAATTCAAAAACCAAGTGTACTTCTAATGTGTGCATGGAGGAATTTGCATACGAATTTCATGAAGAATAGGAAATACTAAGATAGTGAAGGGTGATATTTGTGTATGCAGAGGAAAGAGATGATCGCCTATTTCTCGGTAGTAGTGAAACATGATAAATAACTCTTCCTCGTCAACTAACAAAAGAGGCAGAGCTAAAATAAAACAAAAGTACATCTTTGGGGGCCCAGAATTGCAATTTGGGGATCACAGACTTGGGCAGCAACCCAAATAGCGTCCTCCCAGGGAACAAACGTCAAGGGTTTGGAAAGAGGAAAGAGAATGTTTACGTAATTTGTTTACAAAGAATTTTGATTGATGTTGGTCATAGAAAACTAATCTTCCCTGAGTATCATTGGTCCCTAAAGCTACCACTAAGGGAAAGTCTGTTATTGTACACAGTTGCGAGTGTTTGTGCTGAGTCCTTGGGATTTTTTTGGTTTGATCCAGTGCATAAGTTCAAAAGTTCCACCAGTGAGGACATGGGTAAGGCCCACCACCTTTATGGCCAACTGGCTCCGTCTGAAAACCCCTGAACACAAGAGACCCCACTTCACTTCACATACCATACCACAGAGTCTCGAAAATGGACTGATCGATGCAAGTTTTCACCTTCTACCCAAGTTAGGTGGTGCTTTTCTAGGAACTGGCTCTGTTTTTCCTTGTATACCTCTGTGACAAAATTTAAGATTATTTATTAGAGGAAACACAAATGGTCCAAACTTGAAGACATTCAGCAAGATGAACCTACCATGCTGGGCATGATACTAAGAGAAATTGTATCCTTGTTTCATAATCTGTAGTCTTTGTTCTCTCACTTCCTCAAACCACGGAAGAACCGGCTGTTCCTGGGAAATCCTTACTTCTCACATGATGCTCCTACTTATTCTTTTTACTTATTTATACTCTTAATGAAATCAGGCAATCACATGATGTACTTGAACTTGAAAACCCTTTATGTTGATACTTCAAATTCTGTAAATTATATCCAGTTCTAGAGTTAATTCTCTAATTTTGCCTGAGTGCTAGAAAAGTCCTCTTCCTGTATGACAGAGTTGGTTCCATAAACAAGTGGGAAGAGGACAGACGGTCAGCCAATGATGTTGAAAATATCAATGGTGACTATCTTAGGGCAACAAGCTCTTAGGTAACTTTTAATGTATTTCTTCATATGTTAAATAATTATTTGAATTTTAACAGTGATTACGAGTTGTTTATATCGTCAGAAAGCTATTTCCAGGGGCGCCTGGGTGGCTCAGTGGGTTAAAGCCTCTGCTTTCGGCTCAGGTCATGATCCCAGGGTCCTGGAATCGAGCCCCACATTGGGCTCTCTGCTCAGCGGGGAGCCTGCTTCCCCCTCTCTCTCTGCCTGCCTCTCTCCCTACTTGTGATCTCTCTCTGTCAAATAAATAAATAAAATCTTAAAAAAAAAAAAGAAAGCTATTTCCATTGTAAAAAATTACAGAATTGGAAAAATTCACTTCGAGGTGTGTATAAGTAAAATCAGAATTTTAGTACCTAACACCCTATGCACAGATAAGTTACAGAAAAAATAAAGACCTGACATCAAAATACGCGAAGCACAACTTTTATACTATTAGAATGAAATACATAGTTCATGTCTTCATGAACTTGAGTTAGGTAGAATTTCTTAAAACAGGACAGAAAGAGCATGAATCATAAAGAAAAAAATTAATAAATTTGCTCGTAATTTTTAAATGACGCCAAAATTACAGCTTAGCTTAAAAATCTGGTTTAAAAACAAGCCATATGAGGCGCCTGGGTAGCTCAGCTAAGCAACTGACTTGATTTCTGCTCAGGTCATGATCTCCGGATCATGAGATCAGCTGTGTTGGGCTCTACACTGGGTGTGGAGCCTGCTTGGAATTCTCTCTCTCCCTCTGCCCTCCCCCTACCCATGCACATGAGTATACATTCTCCAATTAAAAAAAAGAAAAAGGGACACCTGAGTGGCTCAGGCAGTTAAGTGTCTGTCTTCCTCTCAGGCCATGATCCCAGGATCCTGGAATCGAGTCCCACACCAGGCTCATTGCTCAGCAAGGAGCCTGCTTCTCCCTCTGCCTGCCTCTCCTCTCGTTTGTGCTTGCTCTCTCTTTCTGACAGATAAATAAATAAAATCTTTAAAAAGCAAACAAAAAAAACCCTCTTAAAAAAAAAGAAAAAAAAAAGGCCATAGACTAGGAGAATATATTTATAACAGGTATTACAAAGTATCTAAGATATACAAGGGCATAAGACCAATACGCAGTAAAACAAAACCCCCAATTTTTGAAAATGGGCAAAAAATATGCACAAGAAACAGAAAAGGAAAACAAAGTGACCAAAATATACAAAAATATGCTCCTCCTTGCTATAGTGAGAGAAATACAAATTAAATTAGATCCTTTTTTATATCTATCTGATTGTCTACAAAATGTTTAATTGTACAATATGAAACATTGGAAATATGAAAACAGAAACTTGCAAAATCTACTAGTGGGAGTGAAAATATATAAAGCTATTTTTTAAAAGATTTTATTTATTTGAGAGTGAAAAAGGGAGAGAGAGCATGAGTGGGGGGTGGGGAGCAGGAGGAGAGGGATAAGCACACTCCACATTGAACGTGGAGCCCAACTTGGGCTCGATTACATGAGCCTGAGATCACGAACTGAGCCAAAACCAAAATACAACTATATATTTTTTTAAGAATTTATCTACTTATTTGACAGAGAGAGAGAGATAACAAGCAGGCAGAGAGGCAGGCAGAGACAGAGAGGGGGAAGCAGACTCCCTGCCAAGCAGAGAGGCCAATTCGGGGCTCGATTCCGGGACCTTGGGACCATGACCTGAGCTGAAGGCAGAGGCTTTAACCCACTGAGCCACTCAGGCGCCCCCAAAATACAAATATTTTGACATCAAATTAACAATATCCAGTAAAAGGGCACCTGGCTGGCTCAGTCAGTGGAGTTTGTGACTCTTGAGGTGCAATTCTCACGGTTGTGGGTTCAAGCCCCAAGTTGAGCATAATATTTACTTAAAAAATAAAAAATAAATAAAAAGTTAACTCCAAAAAAAATAAACAAAACCCCCAATATCCAGGAAAGCTAAAAATTTACATTTCTTATGACCTAAAAGGTCCTCCTGCAGAGAAACTTGAAAATATGTGCATAGGAGACAGCTATAAGAAGCTGGGGACATCTGAAACCCATCAGAGGGGAAATGAAAAATCAAGTTTCTATTCCCAAGAACATTCAAATAGCAATTTAAAAAAATGAACTGAGTCTCTATATATTAATGTTGTAACTAGATCACAAAAACATACCATTAAAAGGGAATAAACCAGGTTGCAGAAATAGACAATATGATATAAACTAATTTAAAATAAAAAACATTGTATAGATTGATGATGGATGCACACATACATAATAACTAGAGTCATGGACTGGAGTTACTCCCAGGGATATTCCCTGGGAGTACTTGGGAAGGAAAGTGAAGAAAGGTAATTGAGGAATTTTATCTGAATATTATATTACTTTTGTTAAAATATTTATAAAGCATATTGCAAGACGTAAAAGTAATGACTTAGACTCTCATTCCCACTTGATCCTGACCTGATGAGCAGAATCGCAGTGTCTAGGCTATAGGAAGAGAACCTACAGGGTCCCTGTGTGGAGCCACACTTTAGTATTAAGGGCACTGAACAGTGGTCAACCACAATTGCTACTTACAATCATGGCATGGATAGAACACTACTGAATGTGCAGCATGAATCTAGATGATGCCCTTCGAAGAGTGCCCACTGTGAAGAGCCATCTCACTCACAGACACCACAAGGTACTAATAGTTTCTGAAATACACACCCATACCACTGGGGGGTGAAAACAGCTCTCAGCCCAAAGACTACACTGGAAGAAGAAATCGAAAGCATTTTTGAAGAAAGCTCAGATCGGACATGGAGTTGGTCAAATCAGTCTGAAAACTCCCCGTCCTCCAAAAGATGGTCTTTTTCTTTTTTTTAAGATTTATATTTATTTATTTGAAAGAGATTGCTCGCATGAGTGGGGATGGTGCTGAGGGAGAGGGAGAGAGTCCTAAGCAGACTCCCTGCTGAGCCTAGAGCCCAACACAAGGCTTGATCCCATGACCCTGGGATTATGACGTGAGTTGAAATCAAGAGTGGGTTGCTTGACTGACTGAGCCACTCAGGTGCCCCCAAAAGTCTTCCTTTAAACATGGAAAGCACACGGCCTCTCTTGGCATGAGGAAGGAACACGTATGTTATGAAGAAAAAGGGCATTTTCTCAGTGAAATTTCCAAAGTTTTTCTTCTATCTCAGCTGCTCTCACATCTGCTGGGCATGGGATGGGGATCTCTGTCAGAATATCTGACAACCTCTATCAGCCCCTTTGGATAAACACTTAGGATGTGACTGTGTTGTCTACTAAAGACTGCACTGAACCATGCTCTTTATTCTTGGAGAAGTAGGAACTAGAAAGCCAAGGGGCAAATGCAAGCTCCACAGTGGAGTTCATACACTGAAATGCTTGTGCTTTCACATATAATGACCGAAACTTCCAACTGTGACTCAGTTAAGTAACTGTTAAGGGTCGGTTTTTTGTTGGAGGCACCTGCCCAGTCCGGTTTCAGACTCTTCCTCAGTGTATGTAGTTGGTGTATTTAACTGTATCCTTTGTGCTGGATTGGTGGGTGTGGCGGCTCTCAGAATCAGTGTTAATCTGTGTGTACATTTAAAAACTGGAAATAGAAAGGCAAATAAATCTTTGCCAAATCCTTCAGAGATGAGTATATTTGCATATGGTTTAAAACCAAACTTTATGAAAGCTTTTGATTAAACCAGAGGAAAAATCATTTATTTAAAAATAAACATTCGTACTTCCCCGGTGCTACTAGGGACCTTACAGGCTTGTTTTGGGTGATTATAACTAGAGCCAGGCACAGAAATGGAAATGACCCTATTTTAGGCCTTTGCCATTCAACGGCTGGGAGGGCTTAGGATGTCAAAAGAGCCAAGTAGGAGCATAACCACATCTGGGACCTTCTGGACCTTGCTTGGGGCAGAGGTTGGGCTTGATGAGTTGACTTAAACCTTCTCCCAGCTTTGCTGAAGGAAACCAAGCTCTGGGTTGACTACTAGCTATTAGCAACTATTTTATTTGTCAATATTCTAAAAATTCTTAGGAAGTCAGTATCATGAAAAAAATTCTCTCTCACCCCAGGCCCTGGTGTTCACCTCACCCCAGTGAGCAAGTCAGCTTCCAAGTCATGCCCTCCCCACCCAGGCTTCCCACTGGATCACACTTCACCAAGTTAGGTCTCTTTCTTTCCTGAGATGCTTGAACAAAACAGCTTCGACAGGACCAACTCAACAAGATTCAGACTTAAATCTCCTATCTAAGTTATTTTGTTCACCAGGTTTCCCCAGAAACCAACTCTGAGACAAAGACTTGAGTCCAAGTAGTTTATTTTGGGGTGAAGCAAGAACGTGTTATTGAGTGGGTTACCCCTGTCAATAGGTGGGGTGGGAGGGTTGTCAGTACCACTGGGGAACTATGGATAATAGCAGAGAACACAATTCAGAGTCATCCCACCAAAGGAGGGCAAGGAAGTTCAGGGATTTTCCCTCCCATTCACATGTCAGTAGCTAAGAGCTGCACTGGCACTCCTGGCTGAAACCCCCAAATGGAAACTTGTGGGTGCTTGCAGAAGGTTGCCCTGGCGTACTTGGTGATGGCCAGTACCTACAGGTTACAGGCAGACCACAGGCAGCATCTGCTATCATCAGTACAAATAACACGCAGGGCTCTTGTTTTAGTGATGCTGGAAAGCTTCTGGGAGAAGTATTCAGTGTCACAGGGAATATTCCCCGTGGAAGTCTTCCAAGGTTTCTTATGCTTGGCTTACGAACTAACTGTGCATCAGAGCCCTGTAGAAGACCGCGTTGGCAGTCCCCCACCCCGCCCTATTTCCAGTACATGCACTGGAATTCTCAGGTCTTTCAGGAAATTCAGAGGTCCTTCATGTGTTTTTTGCTCTTTTACTAACTGTAAGAATATAGCTCATTATTCATATTTAGTGAGTCCTCCCTTCAGTGTGAAAAAGCACGCAGTATAAATTGTAATACTCTTCCTACCCTCAAGGACCATGTAGTCTAGTTGGTCAATTACAATGTGTATCATTCCTCTTTTCAGGTGGAATACGGAGTAAGGACTAAAGGCTCAAAAGCCTTTCCAGCTGGAAAACCTATAAAAACAGAAATCAAGTTAGCTTGGGATTAGCATTGAAATACCAGAATTGCAGAATTCTGTCCCTGATTGAAACCACCTCGGCGGAGTTACTGAAGATGATTCCACTTTTAACATTGTGTTATAGTTAGTGGTTTTTTTTGTTTTTTTTTTTTAAAGATTTTATTGATTTATTCAACAGAGAGAGAGAGAGAGATCACAAGTAGGCAGAGAAGCAGGCAGAGAGAGAGGGGGAAGCAGGCTCCCTGCTGTGCAGAGAGCCTGATGTGGGGCTCGATCCCAGGACCCTGAGATCATGACCTGAGCTGAAGGTAGAGACTTAACCCACTGAGCCACCCAGGCGCCCCTATAGTTAGTGTTTTGTCTCACTGTAGCTATACTGTCAACTCCTTAAGAACAAGGATAATTTCCATATTAGTTCTCTCTTGCTGCAAAACAAATAATCCCCAAACTTAACAGCTTAAAACAAGACAGATTTATTATCTCACAGGTTCTTCGAGTCAGGAATACGGGCAGAGTTTACCTGGATCCTCATTCTCACGGGCTTCCAAGCTGACATGATTGTTGGCAGAATTAAGCTCTTCACGGACTGATAAACTATGCGGGCCTACATCGGGCTCTCTGCTCAGCTGGGAGCCTGCTTCCTCCTCTCTCTCTCTTCCTGCCTCTCTGCCTACTTGTGATCTCTGTCTGTCAAATAAATAAAATGAAATAAAATATTTTTTAAAAAAACACCAAAAACCCTGTGGGGCCTGGTTCCTAGATTGTGATTGCCTGGAGGCTACCCCCAGCCTCCTTGTCAGGGGGGGCCTCTCCAATATTGGCTTCACCAGAGCATGCTGACCATGAAAACAATAGAAACAGAAGTCATAGTCTTTTCTAACCTAATTATAGAAGTGACAGCCCATCACCTTTGCCATATTCTATTGGTGAGAAGCAAGTCACTCAGTCCAGCCATACTTAAGAGAAGGAGATTACATTAAGAACAAGAATACAAGGAAGCAGGGATCACTGGGGGTCATCTTATGGGTCAGCCTGCCTCACTACCCAGTATACAGTAGGTGCTCAATAGTGTTTATTATTTTGAACATTTACTGTTCCTAAAACAACAGAACAAGTTGCAAAACCGCATCACAGCAAAAGAACATCCGATTTCAGAGGGAGCAGATCACCTAATAGGAGGGTTTGCTGTCGTACATTCTCTTTAGTGGACAAATCCACTTAAGACCTCAATCGTGTACTAATAGCAGCACTTTGAGCTCCTTGGGGTGCATGAGACTGTGTCCTTTATCTCAACATCTTCAACAATTCCTGCCCTTTCCCTAACACATGAAAGGAGCTTGGCAAACATTGAATGGATTGAAGAATGATTTAGTGAATGACAATGTCTGTCTCTCTTAGGATTCCCCCCCCCCCAGGCTACACATTTAATAAAATGTTATGCCAATTTAGAAAGGAGTCATGGGGCCATGGGGATGTTTATTATTGCAAAAACCCTAAACAAATATTTGATTAGATGAATGTCAACAAGGTATCCCCTCTGATGGTTCTAGTACCTTTATATTACAATACCTTTCGGGCGCCTGGGTGGCTCAGTGGGTTAGGCCGCTGCCTTCGGCTCGGGTCATGATCTCAGGGTCCTGGGATGGAGTCCCGCGTCGTCGGGATCTCTGCTCAGCAGGGAGCCTGCTTCCCTTCCTCTCTCTCTGCCTGCCTCTCTGCCTGCTTGTGATCTCTGTCTGTCAAATAAATAAATAAAATCTTTACAATACCTTTCAAAATACTAATCAGAGAAAACCTATAATGTGGAAAAATAGAAACCATGTGCAGTAAAATCTGCACTTGCTAATACAGTCAGATTGAGTCTTTGTAGCACAGGCATTGGAAAGATAGAACTGACAATCTAGTTTTATCTAGAGGTTGACTGGCAAGGATTTGGATGCTAGATGTACTCTGGGGAATAGCATCTCACAGATTTTAAGTTAGAGTTCAGCAGAAGTGTGAATCCACGTGAAAATTAGTGCAAACCCTTTTCTATACAAGGTCAGCTGTAAATTTTTGCAAGGCCTTAGAAGATTAAGATTCAGTGGTTTTTAAGAATGTATCACATGAAATGCTGGTTAGAAAAGGAAGTGCTTTTATTCAGAGCAATTAATCCTTAGTTTCAGAACTGATAGACATTCTCTCATCCCTTTCTCTCTTTTTCTTTCCTTCACTGCCCCCCCATCTCTATATCTCTATCATTTCCTCTATTCAAGGAAGAGTGATTTCCTGATTCTATACACATAAGATATTTATAGAAAGTCATGAACATCACTGGCCAATTCAGCCTTCTTATTCTGTTTTGGATGACTCAAACCATGCATATTAATACCAACATTCCTTGGATGTTGATAGATGAGTAAGAATCAGATTGTGTACTTCGTAAGAATGACAAGGGGGTTCCCAAGAGCTACAAATTCTGCAAAACAAATCCCTTAAGTAAATAATGGAAAATAGGAGTTTATTTTAAGCCCTTTGAAAAGTTGAAAAATGATGCAAAAGGAAAGGATTCATCTGTTCTTAGTCAGCTTTTGACCTTTGACTATGTAAACACAAGACACACAAGAGCTAGAGCTAGGAAACAGAACATTATTTCCCTACTATGCGGATGGACAAAATGAAACCTCCCATTGACTTTTACAGAGATATACTACAGCACTATTATACAGAACATTACATTTAATCATTTATTTTTAAAGAAGGCATTTGTTGATATTTTTAGCAATCTCAGTAACTTTTTTTTAAATCTGTATGGTGAGGAGATGGCGCCAGATCTTTTCCAGTCTTTTCTGCTCTAAACTGTTAATACCAGGACTCACTGAATCAGGCTATCTTAGAATCCATACATTAGTTTCTTTCTTTCTTTTCTTTTTTTTTTTAAAGATTTTATTTATTTATTTGACAGACAGAGATCACAAGTAGGCAGAGAGACAGGCAGAGAGAGAGGAGAAAGCAGGCTCCCCGCTGAGCAGAGAGCCTGACGTGGGGCTCAATCCCAGGACCCTGGGATCATGACCTGAGCCGAAGGCAGAAGCTTTAACCCACTGAGCCACCCAGGTGCCCCCCTCTTTTTTTTTTAAGATTTTATTTGTTTGTCAGAGAGAGAGACAGAGCACAAGCAGGGGGGAACAGCAGACAGAGGGAAAAGCAGGCTCCCTGGTGAGCAGGACGCCCCATGTGGGACTCAATCCCAGGACCCTGGGATTATGACCTGAGCCAAAGGCAGACACTTAACTGACTGAGCCACCCAGGCATCCCCTCATACAATAATTCTTGTCTTTCCACCACCCTAATACTGCAGCCCCTTCTAATTGTAATTCTATCACATGCCCATCTTGACATTAACACACAACCTTTAACACACAGTAGCACACCAGCCCCTGCCAGAAGCATCTGGCTTCCAGAAAGGACAACGAAGACCCCAGCATCAACATCAAATGCCCTTGTTACCATTCACTGAAATTAACTGGTGGTTAAGTGGGCTGCAGAAGAAGCGGGGAAATGTCTCCTCTAAGCTTTTCTTTTTCTTTTTTTTTTTTTTTTTACCAGCAGGAAGGATCAGTTCAGACGGTTAGTTATTTGCCACCTTGAACTTTCAGCTGCTTTCTAACAAAACATCTTTTTCTCTTCCTTCAAGTAGAAAACTCATTCCCAGGAAACCATATTTATGCAATTCCTATGGAGCCTTCCAGTCTTAACCCAAAATGAACTCCCCCAAGAAGGCTTTGGCATTCCTACTTCTAAGTTCCCACTTCGTCTTGCACATATACTCTGTATTACAATCATTTCCTTGCAGTGTGCGAGGTCTTCCCAAGAAGGGCTATGGTCTTCCATCTTTGTATCTTCAGTGCCCTAGTGCCTAGTGTATAATCAGGGCTGAAAATATATTTGTATAGCCCATGAATCAATGAAAAGACTTTTCTGACCAATTTCACCCTGCTCTGATTATTCTTTCATTACAGATCTTAGGCTGCTTACACCATGCCACACAGTCCATGAAGCCACCCAGCTACTTAGTGAAAATATAATATTTCTTAGTCAAGGAATATTTTATATGAACTAGGACTATTTAAACAAATTTTATATAAATCTTTTTGTAACTGGTCAAGGAAGACATGATTTCAGATTTGCACAGGAATTTTTAAGGAGCAGCCTTGTGGGAGACAGTCCAGAGCTGTTTCTTCTGCCTAAAATTAAAACTGACCAAGGAGCCTAAGAACTGGCTCATTTTCCTTTTCCCAGCCCACACTCACGGATGCCCTAAATTAAAACTTGAATTAATAGCAGAAAAAGGAAATATACTCTGAAGAGGTTTTCATCCCCTGAAAGGAAGTGAGTATGAAAGAGAGTTATCAACTTTTTCACTTTTATATTTCCATTATTACACTGTTTCTCAACATGAACACGGTTTTATTTTCTTGTGATTAAAAATAATACATGTTTATTGAAATAAATTCAGACAGTACAAAAAGCGTAAAAAAAAATAAAAATTATCGGGGTGCCTGAGTGGCTCAGTTGGTTAAACAACTGCCTTCAGCTCAGGTCATGATCCTGGAGTCACAGGATCGAGTCCCACATTGGGATCCCTGCTCAGCAGGGAGCCTGCTTCTCCCCCTGACCTTTCCCCTCTCATGCTCTCTCTCTCTCTCATTCTCTCTCTCTCTTAAATAAAAAAAGTACAAAAAAAATTATCTTATATCCAATCACCCAGAGAGAACTCTTACTAACATTCTGATGTGTACCTTTCCTTATGTTATTCTCTGCACATACAAAGTGTGGTCATGTTACACACGATGTTTTATAAAATTTTATTTATTTATTTATTTTTTTAAAGATTTTATTTATTTATTTGACAGACAGAGATCACAAGTAGGCAGAGAGGCAGGCAGAGAGAGAGGAGGAGTAAGCAGGCTCCCCACTGAGCAGAGAGCCTGATGCGGGACTCGATCCCAGGACCTTGGGATCACGACCTGAGCCAAAGGCAGGGACTTTAACCCACTGAGCCACCCAGGCGCCCCTGTTTTATAAAATTTTAAAATAAAAGTTCAACTTAATACCTCATGGGCATCTTTCCTTTAAAAATAAATACTGATCTTTGTTACTGTTTTTAAACCTGCAGAGCAACATCCCATTGTATGGTTGTACTGTGATTTGTTTAATCAACTCTCTGTTGATGATAATCATTTACATGGCTTCCAGGATTTCAGTATTATGAATAGCATGTGATGAACATACCTGTTAGTACAACTTTGTAGACTTTTCCAGTTATTTCCTTAGGATAAATTTGCAGACGTAAAACTGCTGGGTAAAAGGGTTTGCATATAAAGAAACTCAATATATATTGCCAAATCATCCTCTGGAGAGGCCGAGTTTATCTGCATTGCTATCACTGGATGAGATCCTGCAGCTTCACACATTACCAACACCAGCAGTTAGCAATCTTAAACTTTTACCTATCTATGGAGCAAAAATTATATTCATTGCTTCATTACATTGATTACTTGATAGGGAAACATTGATCAGATTCTTTTTTTTAAAGATGTATATATTTTAGAGAGAGAGACTGAGAGAGTGAGCACACACACATGCATGCGAGTGGGGGAGGGGCAGAGGGAGAGAATCTCAAGCAGTTTCCTACTGGGTGGAGAGCCCAACACTGATCTCGATCCCAGGACCCCAAGATCATGATGCCAGCCAAAACCAAGAATCCGATCCTTAACCAACTAAGCCACCCAGGCATCCCTCATTGATCAAATTCTTAGAGGAAATTTCACTTAAGTCTTAGAGGCTACTAATATTCAGTCCTACATTAGGGAAGTAACAGGCAACCTGAATCTGCTAATGGTTCAGGTGACATTCTGCCTATTATTTTTTTAAACAGTCTGTTCTTGAGGTCTGTATAGTTAAATTACTGGCTGTTTTGACTTTCAGTTTCCCTTTTGGTCCCACATATCCAAGATTACCTTGAGAAGAGTTTGGAAAGATCACAAAGTTATTTATTACCCTTCTATCTTCCCTCACTTCAGAGTGAAACAGCATGAAACAGGTCTAACCCCTCGGTGTACCACTGTGACCACATCACCCTTCTTTGTATCCTCAAATTTCCTACTTGAAAGACCTTTATTCCCTTCTCTCTCTAACATTCTTACTCATCCAGCAATAACTTTATCTCCTTTTTCCCCCTTCCTTTGAAATTGACTCAGTTCCTCTTCTTCCCTCAAAGCCAGACTGAATCTGCATTTCATGTTATTCATTAGGAAACCTGATGAGGTTGGTCAGTATTGTTAGAGCTGGCACGTGAGAGGCAGAGCACACTATGCCATGCCTGAGACTGCTTTAGTAAGTATGATGTGATCTAGGAGGATGATTTAATGTTCTAATTATACTTGCAGAAATTGAGGATCAAAGCTTCACAGAATCTAGTAAGAGATGAGGTCAGAATTGCATCCAAGTCCCTCTGATTAGAAAGCTCATGGTTTTCATTATACCATGTCCTCACTAGTGCCTGTTTGTGATGGTTTGAACGGAGAAGACATCATAGAAATGGCAGAACCCAAGTTCCTCCATTTGTTCACTCCCCTTGACTTTATTATAGTTCTCCTAACTCCTACTCCCCCATTCCTCCCTGCCCCCGCAAACCCCACACACATTCTTTTTTTTTTTTTTTAATATTTATTTATTTATTTATTTGACAGACAGAAATCACAAGTAGGCAGAGAGGCAGAGAGAGAGGGGGGGGGAAGCAGGCTCCCTACTGAGCAGAGAGCCCGATGCGGGCTTCGATCCCAGGACCCTGAGATCATGACCTGAGCCGAAGGCAGAAGCTTTAACCCACTGAGCCACCCAGGTGCCCCCCCAACACACATTCTTTAATTAAAGGGTTGACCACTATAGTTAGGGTCAACTTCCCTGGGCTTATGGTAGTAGCACTAACATCGAATCATGGGATATGTCTAACCAGGCAGCCATGATATTCATTACAGTGTGTAATCAAGCCACTTTCAATCAAGACTATACGGTTAGATCACTGACATTGAACTCACTGGCATGTGTTGGTTTGTGACTAGAAACAATGGCTTTGAGAGTGGAGGGAAGAACAGGGATTTTTCACACATCCCCCACAATTCCTTCCTCTAGATTCTGCGAAGAATAATTGATCATGTATTAGGTTACTTTATATGTGGAGTGGCTCTAGAAATGAACTCATGTTATCAGGTGTGAGGAAGATTAATCCTAATGTTTTCACTTGAGAATTAGTCGGTTAAGGATAAGCCAAAATCATGCTGGACATGAACAGATGTTTTGAACTGGTGAATGAAGTGGTATGTTACACTTACTGGCATTGAATGACTATTGAAAGTATGTACTTTCTGTACATCTTCAAGGGAGGGTTAATAGGCTAGACACTCCTTTAGATCTGATTCTTACTTTTTGAACATTACTCTTTGCACTCTTTGGTTTTGTTCCTAGGTAACAGAAATTAGGGACACCTGCTAAGTCCTGGCGTGGATGTTAGAAACCAATGAGATAAATACCTTCTCCATGGACTGTGAATCCACAAGACGCTATCCTACTACAGAAGACTCCCAAGCTAACATTTACCAAGCACTTACTCTATGCTCAGTACTTTTTTTTTTTTTTTTTGAAGATTTTATTTATTCATTTGAGAGAGAGAGAGAGTGATAGCAAGAGAGAGAACAAGCACAAGCAGGGGGAGTGGAAGAGGGGGAAGCAGGCTTCCCACTGAGCAGGGAGCCTGATGTGGGGCTCAATCCCAAGACTCTGAGATCATGACCTGAGAGGAAGGTAGATGCTTACCTGACTGAGCCACCCAGGCATGCCTATGCTCAGTACTTTTTAAAGAACTTTACAGGCATTAACTCATTTTATTCCCATAATAAAGCAATGAGGAGGGCACTTGGGTGGCTCAGTGGGTTAAAGCCTCTGCCTTTGGCTCAGGTCATGATCCCAGAGTCCTGGGATCCAGGCCCACATTGGGCTCTCTGCTCAGGGGGAGCCTGCTTCTCCCTCTCTCTCTGCCTGCCTCTCTGCCTACTTGTGATCTCTCTCTCTGTCAAATAAATAAATAAAATCTTAAAAAAAAAAAAAAGAAAACAATGAGGAGGGTACTATTACTAGATAGAAGTCTTGAGAGACCAAGTTGCCTAAAGTCACACAGCTACAAAGCAGTAGATACAGGATCCAAACCAGCAATCTCCCTCTAGAGTCTGTTCTGTTAGCCACCATGACAGGTATGCCACTGAGATAAAGAAGTCTGCTGGAGGAACAGCTGAGACCCCTGAAAGGTAAGAGTTCTTCGTCTTCCTAGGGAATGTCGTAATCCACATATGATACTTGGAATTGCTGCAGCCATCCTGTGACCATAACAGGAGTTACAGCTCTAGTTCAGTGGACTAGAAAGATGGAAGATTCTCAAGTTTTTAAGGACATCCTTGAGTAACTGAATTATCTAATCTTGGAACTGCTTTACCTTTAGAACTCTTTTCATGTGATATAATGAACTCAAAACTGTTGAATTTCCTTTCATTTGGTTTTCTGTTACTTGTATGGAAAAGCACTCTCATTGATACCCAGGTACATAAGCATAACCCAACCAGAGATATACAACTCTTCAAGAGAGTCCACCATGTGCAAGATTTTCATTCAGTTAGCAAGTACTGAATGTCTTCCATACACCAGGTACAGTACAAAATGTTGAATCAAACAAGTTGGGAAGGGCAGGTTCCTACACCTATAGAGAATAATAATCTGTTGGTAAATATGGTACTGAATGTGGAGGCAGACATGTATAAGGAAGGTATCAAGAGAACTAATCTAGACCAAGAGGTCAGAAGACCAAGGTAGAACCAGGTGAAGGCATGTGTACCAGATTCAAAGAATCCATGCCATATCGGTATCATCCATTTGTAAGTTTGTTATATATTTAATTTGCTACATATTTTAGTTTTAGTTGTATAAGACACAGTGTTATGTGTATAATAGTGTTGGGTGTATATATATTTAGGTGAATTTGTAATACAATAATTATTTATTTTTAAAAACAAATTTTTGATTTTTTAAAATTTATTTTCTAGTAATCTCTACACCCAACATGGGGCTTGAACTCATGTTTCTGAGATCAAGAGTCACATGCTCCTATGACTGAGTCAGTCAGCTGCCCTTATAATACAATAATTTAAATCAGCATGGAGACCCAGAATATTTTTCCCTTTTAAATGTAAATAGTGAAACCAATTTAGGAGAAGCAGACTAACATAAGGGATAAGCAAAGAAATGGGAATGGAGGCATTTGGTGTCTATTTGTAGCTCACTGGCTGGGAGCCTTCTTGTAACTTGAATCTCATACTTCGTAAAATATGATTCATATGTGGTTGCAATGGAATACTTTAGAGTTTTTAAATTAATGAAGAATAAAATTTTAAAATCCCTATACTGCTGTGAAAGTTCCAGAAATCTTTCATAAGTTTAGCAAAGAAAATGGGCAAAAGGAAGGGGTGGTACAGGACATGACACACAAGAAAAGAAGGTAGAGAAGGGAAAAATCAAGAGGCAGTAAAGTGCTTGGTAAACTCTACACAGCAGGAAACAGCACTGTGCATATTACAGCTGTTACTGAGTACATACTTGTTGGAATTTCCAGAGGTGACCAAACAAACACGAAGAAGGAAGTGTTTTTTTTTCCTTGCTTTATTATGGAAAATTTCTAACATGTACAAAAGTACTGAAAATAGTCATTAGAACTACCGCATCTTCGACAGTCATTAATCATGGCCAATCTTGTTTCATTTCCATTATTCTGAAGCAAATCCCAGATATATTATTTAGCCCCTAAATAGTCAGCACACATCTCTAAAGCAAAAGAATGGGAAACAAGTCATTTAGTGTCTACCTCACTCGGTGACACTCTTCTACATCTTCATATAACTTGTAATACATGATTTACAAGAGGTTACAACGGAATTTTTTTTTTAAGTAACCACGATTAAAAAAAAAAAAAAGGTGGTTAAAATCCCCAAAAGGCTCTCCAGGGGGGGAAGCTCACCTCATAAATCCAGATCGGTGTTACATTCCCTAAAAGCCCAAGGAACAGCTCACTGTCTCTTCCTTTCAAGGTTGAGACCCCAGCCACAGCCTGTGCGACCCAGCCTTTTATGGACCTCGCTGGCCTTCGCCCCGCCCCGGCTGAGGAAGTCTCCGCCCATTGGGCCCCAGCAGCCCCCGCGAGCCTCCGCGCGCCCCCGCCGCCCCATCCTAGGGAGCAGCGCGCCGCCCCGGACTCCCTAGGCCTGGGGTCGGGAGCGCGCACGCCGTGCGTCCCAAAGCTCGCTCGGGATTCTCGCCTGGTGCCACAGGGAAAGGCCAACGGTTTGGTCCGCCATGTTCTTCTCCGCGGCGCTCCGGGCCAAGGCGGTCGGTCTCACGGCCCAGTGGGTAAGGAGGTTCGGAATGAGCCCCGGCACTGCCGCCGCCCTTTCATCTTTCTCGATGTCTCTTTTTGTGGTGGGCAACGAGAGCGCTGGGCCCTGGACGGCCTGCAGGCGGTGGCAAGGACACTGCGGCCTTCGCCCTTTCCCAGGGAGGCCGCCACAGCTTCACTGCGAGCGAGGAGCTCCGAGGGAGGGTCGCAGACGTAGCTACGGCGGGTGCGTGGCCTCCCCCACAGGTTTGGGAAGTTAACGCCTAATGTGGTCAAGGAGAGGAAGAAGGAGGGGCCGCCCGGTGGTCTGTTTGTTGCCGTTTCGCCCTAGCGCAGAACATAGGCCTGGCCTGCGTTGGCCAGATAGGTTTCTAAAACCACCCCCCACCCCTCCACCGCCCACCGAGGAGGCACCTTGCGGATCAAGCCTGATGACCTTGTTGCAGTCAGGTTGCAGCGCACTGGAGAGGACCCTAAAATTGTTGGCTCCAGCTTGCGTGTTGAAAGCTTGGAGAGCATTTCTTTAGGCGAAAGGGGTTTGATTTAGTGAAGATCGTATTCTGCGTATCGGAAAAGTTCGATAAATAATCGTATATTAACTCTGAAAGAACACCCCCACAAATACTGCATCCAGAAGGATTTTAAGAGTTTGAATGGGCTTCTGAGGTCCAAGTACATGTCCTTATTTTAGGTAAGGAGATTGAATCTCAGGTCGAAACACTCATTCAAGTTAACTTAGTAATGGTGACTCCATTAATGACGATTATAACAGCATTTACTGGATAGAAGCCCCCCTTTTCCCCCTAGCAGTAAAATAGAAAGGTTGAGTCAGTTCTTAGAAGACAAGGAGAGAATGCATACTAGTATATATAGTTCAGGGCTTTATAGAGTTAGACCTGAATTTGGCTGGTGGTTTCTTTGCCTTTTCTTGATTTGTGATGTTGAGCTGTGATATCTCTTACTTAGTTTTCTTGGTCGTAAAATGAGAGGAATATTCCAATTTGCAGAGTTTAGTCTTTCGATAAACATTTGAGGTCCTTATGCGCGGCTGGGCTACCTAGTAATGATAGGTAACATTTGGTGAATACTTTGCATTTGCCAAGCACAGTGTTAAATGTTTACATTATAAATCTCATTTATGAGGTTGGTACTGTTATTTCTCCATATTACAGATAAACAGATTTAGACAATCCCTGTTCTTGTGGAGTTGATAGTCTCATGTAAAAGAAACTTTGAGGTAAATATACAGTGGAAGAGTACAGTGTTAAAGAGTTACGTGTAAGGTCAGTTTGGTTTGAAAGTGTGGAAGATTTTTCCTGGAGGCTATACTAATTGGTGATAAGGTTACATATATGGGAGAGAATATAATAGGTGGAAAGGACAACAGAAGAAAAGGCTATTGATAGTTGGCAGGGAAAAGCTTGGTGCATAAAAGAAGCCTCAAGCAGTGTTGGTGGACTCCACTGTTGGTAGTAAGATAAATCCAGAGATGAATTAAGAGAGGTGGGCAGGGCCCAGATGTTGGAGCTCCTTGCCTGCCTTGCGGAAGAATTTGGCATTATCTTAGAGGCAGTGCTGAGCCAGTGAAGGATTTTTAAAGGAGCAGAGGGACAGGGTCAGGTTTCTCCATATTGAATAGATGGCTGGGTGGGAGTGTGGGAGTGAGGGAATAACATTTCATCAGAGCCAGAGGCTGGGAGACTAAATGGATGAGACTCTTGGAAACTCAGGTGAGAGGTGATGAGAATAAGATCTTATCTACTAGTAGAAAGGATAAAAATCAGAGTACAGATAGATTTTAATTTCTTCAGTTTTTGAGGCAGAGGGTTATTAGAGGTATATATCGAAAAGCAGTTTAAACAATAGAAAAGAATATTTTCAGGTAGTGGAAGAAAATTTCAATCAAGTCTTTATGTTAGTTTCTGCAGCTGTTTTTTTCTTTGTACAAATATTACCTGATATGTAGTATGTACCCAGTAAATATGCAGAATTGATGAATAAGTCTAAGTTGTTTTTGTTGTTCATTTTTTTTCTTACTGAACAAGGCAGATCTCTGAAGTTTAAGGTGTACAGCATGATGGTTTGATTTAGAAGTTTAATTTTATTACACAAGTAATGCATTATGGGAAAAACACAATATTAGGAACAGCAAACAGAATAAGCTGAAAAGAAAAAATTACCAAAATGTTAACATTTTTGTGTTTCCAATTAACAGGCTTTACAGATCTTTTTTTTTTTTTTTTTTTTTTTTTTGTAAAATTGGACGGTATTGTTCACATTGTTTTGTAGCCTCTTTCTCACAAAACTTTTTTTTAAAGAATTTTATTTATTTATTTGACACAGAGAGAGATCATAAGTAAGCAGAGTGGCACGCAGAGGGAGAGAGAGAAACATGCTCCCTGCTGAACAGGGAGCCCGATACCAGGCTGGATCCCAGGATCCATCCCAGGATCCTGGAATCATGACCTGAGCGGAAGGTCCACGTTTAACTGACTGAGCCACCCAGGCGCCCCTCACAAAACATTTTTGGTCTGCTTTCGTCAACAGTCAGCATTTCTGTAATGTCATTTTTAATGCTATGTGGCATGCCATTGTGAGGATGTTCTATAACTCATATAACCAGGCCCTTCTGCCCTTTTTCAAATAGAATATCAGAATGACCTAGCAAAAATCAGGAAAAGTGTAAGAGGTCCCACTAATAAAGTTCCTTTCCTCATAGAGAAAACCATTAAGGAAACAATTTGCATTTTCAGAGAAATCGCTTATTTTGTTATAATTTCTGTTGTATTAACTAACTGCCAAGTTCTTTAGCTACAGACTTCAGTTTATCATTGCTTTAAAAATAACCATAACGTAGTACTGTTTAAAAGTGCCTACAAGACAACAGTTGCATGACCTGGAACCATATTTCTTAATCTCTTGGAGTCTCATTTTTCTTTTCTGTAAAGTACAGTAATACCTTATTTAGTGATTATCAAGAATTGCCTAAAAAGTGAATTATGGAGCATTTAGATACTCAGAATAGGCTTTTTCGCTTGCTCAGTAATTTTCCATGGCTTTCTGTAATGTTGACCTCACTTTGCAGCTCATCACTGCCTCATTCCCAAGCCACTGCTTAGTTCAATAGGAGTGAAGGAGTTGTGGCATTTTCAAACATTGTATTTTCAGCTTCAGAATTTGGGTTCTTCTTTGTAGTTGCTGTTTCATTTTTTTGTTCTTTGGAGATACTTTTTTTTTAATGTCCTTAAGTATGGGTTTAGCAGTTTTGAAATTGTTCTTTAGTAATCTCCATTGATTGTCTTTTTTCCTTGAAAATGGGCTGTTTTGTTGTTGTTTTATGTTGAGTAATTTTGGATCGTATCCTGGACATTGTGAACGGTATGTCATAGAAACTCTAGATTTTGTTAATTCCTCTGTTAGTGTTTTTTTGTTGTTGTGGTGGGCTCTTGACTCAATTGAACTCAAACTATAACCCAGCTCCCTTCTGAGCAGAATCTCAAATATTGGTTCACTTCTTTTAGCTGTGCTGCTTGGAATTGGCCACATGTGTATGCATGGTTTGGGGTCAGCCACAGAATTTGGGCTACTCTCTGGCTCTTCCTATTTTTGGATTTCCCACTTTCCCATGCTTGTGGTTGTCCCAAACTGTCCTGTGGTTTTTCAAGCCATTAAGGCTACAGATTTTCTCTTGAGGTTTTAGCTGCAAAGTGCAGGACTCACAGGGGTCTGCCTTCAGGCTAAGAATGTAAAGTATAAAACAAAAAAAACCCTTCATTGGCTTTATCTAAGTATAGACTCCCCTTCTGTGTCTGTCAGCATTTGGTTGTCCTCCAGTGCCTTCAGAAAGTGTTTTGGGTTTTTGATTTTCTAAAAAAATAGTTTGTCCAGAGTTTATAGTTGTTAGCAGTTTGGCCTGGTAATATCTACTCCCCTACTCTACAAGTGGAACTTCCTGTGGTGGCATTTTTCTTTCTAAATGTTAAGTTTTGTAGAATGAAGTGTTTTCTCATTCCGTTAGAGGTTCTTAAACCTGATTTTGCAGTGTCCCAGTGTATCTCCATTTTGGCTCAAGGACTCTAAAGGAGTTTTGTTTTTTGCTTTTTTTTAAAAGCATTTATTTTAGTTTTCTGTTGTTACTCTTACAAATTACCACAAACTTGGTGACATAACAGGTATTTGTCTTATGATTCTGTAGGTTAAAAGTTTGACATGGGTCCCACTGGGCTAAAATCAAGGTGTTGGCAGAGCTACTGGAATACTGTAGGGGACAATCTGTTTTCTCGGCTTTTCCAGCTTCTCGAAAAAGCTGCCCTTATTTGTTGGCTGAGGGCTCCTTTCTTCCATCTTCAAAGCCAGCAAGGGCAGGTTAAGCTCTCACTGCACTGACTTTGCTTTCTTCATTTGTGACCTATCCTTTCTTTTGCTCCCTCTTCTGGATTTAAAAGGCACTCTGATTGCCTTGAACCCACCCTGATAATACAGAATGGAAATCTCCCTATTTTAAGGTCAGCTGATTAGCAATCTTAATTCCATCTGCAACCTTAGTTCTCTTTTGCTATGCATATTAATATGTTTACAGTTCCCCAGGATTAGGAAGTGGTATTTTTGAGCAGCATTACTCCACCTGCCACGGCCTTAAATACTTAAGGGGAAAGAGAAAATGAGCAAATATTAAATTTATTTAGTGAGGTTCAGCAGGCCACTGCTACACATAACAAATCAGATCTTTATATTGGACATAGGAACTTAGTCTCCATTTCAAACACATAAAAAGCTGAATTTCCCTTCTCTTTGGATATTGTTTAATATCAGCCCAGTACTTTGGGTGATAAATTATAGGTTCATTGACCGTGTCAATATGGTTTTCCATTGAGAAACCTTGACCTACTCACCTTTGAGTCAGGTCAGGAAGCATAGCTAGCTGTAGGGATTTTTTTTTTTTTTTTTTTTTTTTTTTTTTTTATTCAACAAGCACTAAAGACTTAACATGTTTAAACACTTTTACTTTGCCTTGTTGTTAGAGAGGGAAAGTGCCTTATATGTAGGATACTTTCCTGGATGTTACCCATTTTGTAGATGAGACAGTTTAAGATTCCCAGACAAATATGCCCCAAATTACACAGTAGTAGGAACTTGAACTGGGTTTGTTTACAAGTCCCGTTTGTTTGTTTGTTTGTTTTCCTTTTAACCACTTTCTAAGTTGCTCAAGTTTACTGAAGGAAATTGATTATGTATGGTGAAGATTTAAATTTAATAGGTGCTATAATAGTACAAGGGTTTGTCACTGTGAGCAGAGACTAGGGAAGTGATTTCACTGTACTTAAGGAAGAGAGCACAGGGGATAAGAGGAGTAGGTTTACTCATGATGGGTACAGTTTTGTTCCTAAGGGAATATCATGATAGTACCATGAAAAAAACTACACAGTTTGGAAAAAATAATGTTCAGATAGCTACATTTATAGCAATATGTAGTACATATCCTTGCTATTTTGAAATACGGAGAAGGAAGTTCTTCATTATCACTCACTAAATACTCCTTAAGATTCTTCAGTACTTCCCAAGATTCTGGATTGGAAAAGATCTCCTAGCATTTCTTGTTCTTGGCATCTTTAGGTTTTGGAGACCAAAATCTGTCACCTGCATGCTATGATATAGATACCATATATCCTAAAGCAGTAATTCCCAAACTTGATCAAAAGAATCTCCAATGATACTTTAAAAATACACATACTGAGCTCCTCCTGGTCATAGGGTTATTAAATTTTAAATAATACATGTTTGAGTATTAGTCCTTAGGACTAGAAAACAAAACAGTTTACGTTATACAACATTTGTTTGTATTTATTTGATTTTCAAGTTAAAAAAAACTGTGCTTAAGCTTTACCAGTTAATTCTTTAAGTTAAAAGGTTTTTTGTTTGTTTGTTTTGTTTTTAAGATTTAATTCACTCATTTGACAGAGTGAGAGGGAGGGAGGGAACACAAGCACCGGCAGTGGGAGTGGGAGAAGCAGGCTTCTCGCTGAGCTGGGAGCTTGATGCAGGGCTTGATCCCAGGTGACCTGAGCCAAAAGCAAACACTTAACTACTGAGCCACCCAGGCGCTCCTAAGTTAAAAGCTTTAAAATCACTTGAACTTGAAAATGAATGTTCACTCTTAAAATCAACTTGTAATTATTTAGGGTCACATCTGTTTTTGTGAGTGTTGAAGCCTACTGCCTTCACTTTAGGAGCACAAGAAGAAAAGATAATGGGCGTCTGGAGTTAGCGTTCAGTTAAAGTTCCAATAATAATAATAATAATAATGATAGTGACCAGTACAGAAGTACTTTTGCTGATACTATGCTAAATACTTTATCTCATTTAATCTCTAACAGTTTAAAATAGGTGAGCAAACCTAGGTACAGAGAGGTAGAGTAACTTGCCCAAGGTTACAGTACTGTAATTGGTGAAGATGAGAATGAACCTAGGTCTGCTGACTGAAATGATGTTTGGATGTTTCATTTCTATGAAGTATTCCTATCCTTAGAACATCTGAGTATTGTTTGTATCCACATTGGAGTTTACATATATAAAGAGTGCTTTGTTTAATTTGTGGTCAGGATAGACAATATTGTTGCAGTTGATACAGTCATCTTAATCTATAATGCTCCTGTAAAACCTGGGCTTTTTACGTAACTTTTCTGTTACATGATTTGGCCAAATTTTGCTTGTTAATTGTCTTACAGTGCTAGAAAAATCACTTAGATTTCTTTAATCTGAATTAACATTTTTAGTTAAATTATTGATGGAACTTTATTTGGAAGACATTTTAAGAGCCCTCCCAACGTATATTTGAAAATATAACAAAATTTTAGTGGTTAAGGCAAAGTTAAGGTTCAAGTAAGACAAATCTATGTTTGGCTTTTCATTTATTTAGCACTGCAATCTAGGAAAATTTCTTTCCTTTGTTCTTTGAGCCTTAGTTGCTACATCTCTAAAATGAGTTGATGATAATACCTATATGGTACAATTGCTGGGAGGAGTAAATGAGTTAAAGTATTTATGAAGTTCATAGCATAGTATCTGATGTAGAGTAAGCACTTGTATTTATCACTATCCTTGAAATAGGTATCACCGTTCCTATTAGCCCAGCCATCATCTACTTCATTAAACTAAAATGCACTGAAAACTTACTTAAAATGTACAAGTACTTACTCTGAGTGTATACAGAAAAACTCTTGGGGGAGCTTTTTGTTTTCTCTGCTTGTCTTTAGACAGCTGAAGGAAATGGGTTTTGCTTGAGTTGGCAGTGGGCAAGGCTGTAGGTAATAGGCAAGTAGGTAATTGGTGAACAATGGCAAGAACGTAGAGAGGGAGCCAGTATCACTTTCCCTTTACCTCATGTTTCACAAGTGAGTTGTGACCCCTCTGCAGGTGCACACATATATTACGGATTTAATCTGTAAGTGTTTGGGGGCAGTGTGGAAGGTATATTCCTTGCCTGAAACGGTTGCTAATAAAGGAAAACCGATTTTCAATTGCTGGACCTTAGTCCTGTCTTTCTGACTAATTAGGTTACTGACTCTGTCAGTTTTGTTTTTGCAGCTTCCTTATCCTTTATGAAGTTTGTCTCGCTGAATGTGGCCATTTATAGTGCAAATAATTGATAGAACTGAAAGGTGAGCAGAGTGGATACTGTCAATGTTTGAGCAACAGAAGAAACTAAAAAAACAAATGTAGGGCCTTTGAAAGATTCTGTTCTTGAGGGTGGGTGGAAGAATGCAAAATTAAATTTTTGTCATTTTGATCTAGTAGTATTGGTTACGCAGATGATGATTGAAAAGAGAAGGGTTGATAGAGCAGATGACTTACATACGAAAGGCCTGGGCTCAGACGTCCTCTCTGTCACTAAATGTGTGGTATAGGTCAGGTTATTGTTTCTAAGCCCAAGTTTATTTAAAAGTAAAATGGAAATAACAACAACTAACTGAAGATTTTTGAGGAGTCTGGGAAAAAAAAAGGTATCTTGAAGTACATAACACAGCCATTCAAGTTGAATTCAAAGAAAACTGCCATTATTTGCCTGTTGTAAATTTCCTTTCTTTCTGAAACACTCTCAAAAAAGAGTAAGATGGAATTGAAGTCCACTATTAATTCTGTGCTGTATGTCAAATTATTCTTGTCTGCTTAAAAAAAGTTACTTGAATTTTCATTGAAGTTCACTGAATTCAAATGGAATTCATTGATGTATGGATACTTTAGAGTCTAGTGAGAAACTAGACTCTAGTTTGGTGAAAAGAGTAGACTTTAAGGGGGGAAAACTCCGCTTACTCTTCAGATCAGTCCAGCTCAGCCAAATTGTTTATTTCCAGTTCAGCACCACTAAATTGGTCCTGGAATGCCTCTTCAATTCCAAGGTGAAACTAAATTCAAATGGCTTATTAAGTAGTGTAAAGATGTTAATTCAGATTTTTCATATCTTACTTATTCCTTTATTGCAAGTGTCTGATGTGGATGTTATGAGGAGTGTAAAATAGGTGAAGCTCTTAAAGATGTGAAAAAACAGGGCAGCTTTGAAAATGGCCATGTGCTAACTTGATATGAATAACATGCCAGTTGAGAAACAATGAGGGCCAGTATTTATCAGTTTACCCTATTTACCTTGTTCATTGTTTTATAAACAAATTATCTGAGCCTTTTTCCTACTATTTTGAAGTAGTTCTGGCTTCAGACATTGAAATTAAGTTGCTCAAATGCTATGCTAATGTATATATTAGGTTTTCTGTAGGAACAGAAGCATGGCAATTACTGTTTTTTTGAAAAAGTTTTTAAAAAACACAGTAAATAGCTTTTTTCTTTTTTCTTCTTCTTTTTTTTTAAGATTTTATTTATTTTATAGAGAGAGACACAGCGAGAGAGGGAACACAAGCAGGGGGAGTGGGAGAGGGAGAAGCAGGCTTCCTGTGGAGAAGGGAGCCCAGTGGAGGACTCCATCGCCGAACCCTGGCATCATGACCTCAGCTGAAAGTAGACGTTTAACGACTGAGCCACCTAGGCGCCCCAGTAAATAGCTTGTTTTAAATATAGGGCATATGTACATACTCTGTAAATGGGAACATGGTGAGCCAGTGAAGGAGGCAGATCTTTTCATTTCTAATCTGTCTCGCTATATATAGATGCATTCCAGGGTTTTCTTCATTAAACTGCTTGATTTCCTAGATCTACTCTATACTTCTGAACTCTGATATCATCAAATAGTTCCTTTCAAATAGCTAATAATAAGGCCATAACCTTGTAAGCATATAATAAGGCCATAACCTTGTAAGCCCTAAGATCTAATGTGACCTCTACCAATAATTAGTTACGTGATCTTGAGAAGTTTTCATAACTCATTTAAATCTGGAAATAATACCTATCTTTCATGAAAGTTGTGAGAACCAAATAATGTGTAAAAAGCTTAGTGACTGATAGATAGTACTTCTATAATAATAGATAATGATAGGTAATACTAATATAGTACTTACTACATGCCAGGCAGCATATTAAGCACTTTACATAGATTATCTCTTTTAATCTTTACAACAATCCTATGAACTATGTACTGTTAGTACAGTTTTATAGATGAGGAAAGTGGCTCTGGAGCTGGGCTTTTAACAACCTGACTGTATTGTCTTTCTGCAAATAGTATGTTTATGGAATATTAAGTACCAGTGATAGATCTCAATTCCCCAGATGTTAAACTGGAAAATGTGGCTTTTAGAAATGATGAAATTGACCTATTTGGTATTGGTCCTTTTCCACTGTCAGAAAAACAGTATTTCAACATTTAGTTTGGTGACATTAGGCAAGATGATTTGGACTAGGGAAGAGTCAGCTAAAAAGCTGTAGAGTAATGCACAAACCTGGAATAATGTCTGAAATGGAGTAGTGATAGAGAAGGAAAGGACTAAATTTTTAAAAATTGAAATGTTGGGGCACCTGGGTGGCTCAGTCAGTTAACCATCTGCCTTAGCTCAGGTCATGATCCCAGAGTCCTGGCATCAAGCCCCACGTCTTGCTCCCTGCTCAGCGGGGAGCCTGTTTCTCCCTCTCCCACTTCCCCTGCTTACGCTCTCTTTTCTGTCAAATAAATAAATTAAATCTTAAAAAAAAATTGAAATGTAATACACATGACAAAAAATTCCAACAGTATGAAAGGATATATATATCATAGTAAGTGTAAAATATACATTAAAGAATAGGGGTACAGAGATATATATTATGGTGACTATATTAAATATATTGCATATATTAAAGAGTAAATTTCCTTCCCTCTGCACATCCTTGATCCCCTTCAGAGACAGTCACTGTTACTGGTTTCTTTTGTAATAACCTCTATACTCATTCTCCATTTTATAACATTTTCCTAAATGTCTATATTCATTCTCCATTTTAGAACATTTTCTGTATTTTGAAAAATTAGTGGGACATGCAGACTGGTATATTTGTGGATTTTTATCTTCTTGTCAAGAACTGTGAAGGCTCTGGGATTTTACCCCTACTTGCCAGCCAACAATTTAACCTGCTTTGGTATCATGGATGCTGACTGAGACTCTTGCATCAGAGACAGAGGGCTTTATTACTCAGGCCATGCAGGGTAGCACATGTTTCTTGTTTGAGTTAGTTCTCCTTTACCCTCACATCCCATGGGAGTGACATGGAGCAACCTGGGTGAATGCTTGGCATCACAACTGAAGAACCCAACCCCAGCTGCGATACAACTTGCCCAACATTTGCCCGAGAGAGAGATACCCTCTACAAAAATCCTTGAAAAGACAGTCCGGAACGAAAGCTGTCAGTGCCTCCTCTCAGGTGCAGAAACCCACACCTATGGAAAATTGTCTGCCAGCACTACTATTTTTTCCTCCCCCACTTTAAGTGAAAAAAGATTTGTAGATTAATTTCAGTGATGAGAAAGGAGATAGTATTTTTCAACCATCTATAATATACTTTCACCACAAAAATTGGTGGTCTTACGTGTTTATAGATAATAAAAATAATTATGTGGAAATTCAGGAAGCTGTCACTAATCTGTTCTTTGTGACAGTGTGACAGTGACTGTTAGAGTCAGCTAACAAAGTGCAATTTAAAAATCTGTTTAGTTCTTAAAATGCAGTTGTTTAAATCTTCCATTTTTCAGTTATTAAATGTTTTATCCTCATATCAGCTAAGCAAATGTGATAATGCTTTAATAGGTTTTATAGTACTTTCAGAGAAACTTTATTATTTGAACCTCAAAGCACTCCAGTAAGTAAACATCCGTTTTATAGGTACAGAAACTGAGGCTTAAAAAAATTAGGTGACTTTTGTAAAGTCACATGTTAAACAAATTTTTTTTAAATCTGAAACTCCAGCATTTTTTTCTGTGACTTAGCTGTTTTTTTTCTGTTTTGAATCAGTAGCCTGTTTTCAATGATTTGGACTTTAAAACACATAATTTGGGTAGAAGTGTCTTGTGTGTGTTAAACTCATGTGCATATCCAGAATTACAGGTCAGCCAGAGAGTGCCTCGAAATAGATTTTCCAATACATAGCCATCTAGCCCCAGCGACCAGTTTTCAAGATTATCTCTGTATTTTTCTTTTTTTTTTTTTCCTGTATTTTTCATTTTAAGTAGTTATGTGACAGATACTGAGCTAATGAGGAGGGGGTCAAATGTTGACCCAAAACTGAAGCTATTTTAACTTAAGAGATTAGTGGTGTTTAATTTGAATAATACATAGGGAAGTTGGAAGGATTAATAGTAGAGGTGGCAAGTTTCATTTTGTATTTGATGAAGTTTTGTTTTATTGTTTTTAAAGATTTTATTTATTTGAAAGAGATTGTATGTGTGCCTGCGTGGAAGGGCAGAGGAAAAGAATCCTCAAGCAGGCTCCCCGCTGAGTGTGGAGTAACACCTGGAGCTCTATTGCAGGACCCTGAGGCATGACTTGAGCTCAAGTTGAGTTGTGTGCTTAACTGACTGAGCCACCCAGGCACCCTGATGAATGTTTTGTTTTAAATAAGGTTTTTGTCCGTTAATCCATGCTGCATAGGAAGCATGGAAAATAGAGAAAAATATAAGAAACAGTATGGAAATAAGAATCCCTTATAATCTTGTTAACATTGTAATAACAGAGATAAGCGCTTTAAATTGTTATGGCCTTCCAATCTTTTCATTAGTGTCTCTATTGAATATAATCAGGATGGTAGTTTATGCTTTTTTGTTTGTTTTATTTAACCCTGATATTTTCCAGTTAGGATTGTGGCATAAATACATCTTTCAGTGTCATTATTTTTAGAAAATACAGTTTTGGCAACTACATAATATGATTTTTGTTGGAACTATTAATATTTACAACTTTTCAATGTTGGGGGGCTTCTGGGTGGCTCAGTCAGTTAAAGTTCTGCTTTCAGCTCAGGTTGTTATCCCAGCATCCTGGGATCCAGCCCTGCACCACGCTCCTGCTCACAGGGAGCCTGTTCCTCCCTCTGCTCCTCCTGCCTGCTTGTGATCTCACACTCTCAGATACATAAATAACAAAAACCTTTCTGTGTTGGGCTTTTTGTTGCTTGTGTTTTGCTGTAACAATACAGAGAATATATTTCTGTATAAACCTTTATCATTTTATACTGTTACTTAGGATAAAAATCTAGAAGTAGAATTAATAAGTTAAAAGATGGAAACTTTCTTTAGTCTGTCTATACACCATGTCAGTTTACTCTCCTAAAAGGCAGTTTTTACCTAATGTATAACAGTTTTTACCTAATGTATAAGCATCCCTACTTCCGTACATACACCAGAACTGTTATCGTAAAAAAAAAAAAAAAAAAAAATCAGCGCTAGTTTGATAACTGGAAATGTTATTTCATTTAAACATGCATGTTTTATTTTTATTTTTTTAATTTAAATTCAATTAGCCAACATATGGTACATCATTAGTTTTTGATGTCATGTTCAGTGATTCATTATTTGCGTATTACCACCCAGTACTCATCACATCACATGCCCTTCTTAATGCCCATCACCCAGTTACTCTATCCCCCCACCCACCTCACTTTCCACAACCCCCCATTTGTTTCCCAGAGTCAAGAGTCTCTCATGGTTTGTCTGCCTCTCTGATTTCTTCCCATTCAGTTTTCCTTCCCTTCTCCCAATGTCCTCTGTACTATTCCTTATATTCCACATAATGATAATTCTTTCTCTGATTGACCTGTTTCACTGTTTCACTTGTATAATACTGTCCAGTTCCATCCATGTCAGTGTAAATGGTAGGTATTCATCCTTTCTGATGGCTGAGTGATATTTCATTGTATATATAAACCACATCATGTTTATCCATTCATCTGCTGAAGGGCATCTCGCATCCTTCCACAGTTTGGCTGTTGTGGACATTGCTGCTTTGAACATTGGGGTGCATGTGCCCCTTCTCTGCACTACATCTGTATCTTTGGGGTAGATACCCAGTAGTGCAATTACTGGATTGTAGGATAGCTCTATTTTTAACTTCTTGAGGAACCTTCATACTGTTTTCCACGGTGGCTGTACTGCCAACAGTGTAAGAGGGTTCCCCTTTCTCCACATCCTCGCCAACATTTGTTGTTCCTTGTCTTGTTAATTTTAGCCATTCTGACTGGTGTGAGGTGGTACCTCATTGTGGTTTTAATTTGTATTTCCCTGATGCTGAGTGATGTGGAGCATTTTTCCATGTGTTTTTTGGCCATTTATATGTCTTTGGAGAAGTGTCTGTTCATGTCTTCTGCCCATTTCTTGACTGGGTTATTTGTTTTTTGGGTGTTGAGTTTGGTAAGTTCTTTATAGATCTTGGATACCAGCCCTTTATCTGTTATGTCATTTGCAAATATTTTCTCCCATTCCGTAGGTTGCCTTTTAGTTTTGTTGACTATCTTTTGCCATGCAGAAGCTTTTTATCTTGATGAAGTCCCAGTAGTTCATTTTTGCTTTTGTTTCCCTTGCGTTCAGAGACGTGTCTTGCAGGAAGTTGTGGCCAAGGTAGAAGAGGTTACTGCCTGTGTTCGCCTCTAGGATTTTGATTCCTGTCTCACATTTAGGTCTTTCATCCATTTTGAGTTTATCCTTGTGTATGGTGTAAGAGAATGATCCAGTTTCATTCTTCTGCATGTGGTTGTCCAATTTTCCCAGCCCATTTATTGAAGAAACTGTTCTTTTTTCCATTGGATATTCTTCCCTTATTTCTTGAAGCTTAGTTGACCTAGAATTGAGGGTCCGTTTCTAGGTTCTCTCTTCTGTTCCATTGATCTGTGTGTCTGTTTTTGTGCCATTACCATGCTGTCTTGATGATCACATGCATGTTTTAAATTACTAGTTAGTTCATCAGCAGTTATATTGTAACTTTTTTGTTCATATTAATTCATTTTTCTCATTGATTTCTATATGTTTATGATCTCTTCAAGCTGTTAATTTTTTGTCATCAAATATGTAAAAGAGGGGCGCCTGGGTGGCTCAGTGGGTTAAAGCCTCTGCCTTCGGCTCAGGTCATGATCCCCGGGTCCTGGTATCGAGCCCCGCATCGGGCTCCCTGCTCAGCAGGGAGCCTGCTTCACTTCCTCTCTCTGCCTGCCTCTCTGCCTACCTGTGATCTCTGTCTGTCAAATAAATAAATAAAATCTTTAAAAAAAATATGTAAAAGATCCAGGAGTCATCAGCATGGAGTTAAACATATGAGAATGAATAAGCTCTAAGGGGCCAAAAAATTCTGTGGAGAAAAGACAGCCTAGGACACGGCTGAGCCCTAAGGACAACCTACCCTGAAGGGTTTGGGTAAAGAGCCAGTAAAGTAAACAAAATATTTGGGTTCAGAAGTTAGGAAAAGAGGACACTGAATGCTTTCTGTTTTCTTAAGTTAATTTTTTTATTATGAAATCTTTTGTTTCTTCTCAGAATTAGTTAAGTAATTAACTAGTGTTACTCAGTAAAAATTGTTCTTTGATTTAAAAAAATCTCAGCTAAAGTGATGGCAGGGACTATTCTAAATTTTAGTTTCAGTTAATTTTTCAAAGCTTTACGCTGGTGGTGGTGGTTTTTTTTTTTTAACATTATTTGGGAACTATGGCCTTAGTTTTATGTTTATCTCAGTCTATGTTCTGGACAGGCATATCAGGGGTATAAGTTTAATCTTGTATTTAATTCGTAGATTGACCCTGAAGCAGTTTGGGAGAATTTGAATAAAAGTATAAGAACATCAACAATCTCCTTGATGTGTTTTTTTTCTTTTAAGTTTTTATGTGTTTTAAGATGCAAAAAAGCAAAAAAATGTAATCACTGTGTTCCTTTTGCTGCCCAAGAAAGAAAACCAAAACAACCAGAGTTGTAGCCCCCTGTGTACTGATCAGATTCTCCCTTCCCTGCCCTCGTTATCCTAAAACTGATATTTACCCTGTATTTTTTTTTAACCTATGTCCCACATTCTTTTTTTTAAAGTGTTTTAAATTTAAAGTCAGTTAATTAACAAATAGTGTATTTTTCGTTCCAGAGGTAGAGTTCAGTTATTCATCAGTCTTAAATAATACCCAGTGCTCATTGTATCAAGTGCCCTCCTTAATGTCTATCATCCGGTTACTGTATTTCTCCAACCCTCTCCCCTCCAGCAGCCCTCAGTTTATTTCCTATGATTAAGAGTCTCTTATGGTTTGTCTTTCTCTCTCTCTGTGATTTTGTCTTTTTTTTTTTTTTTTAAAGATTTCACTTATTTATTTGACAGAGAGAGATCACAAGTAGGCAAAGAGGCAGGGAGAGAGAGAGGGGGAAGCAGGCTCCTCACTGAGCAGAGCGCCCGATGTGGGGCTCAATCCCAGGACCCTGAGATCATAACCTGAGGCAAAGGCAGAGACTTAACCCACTGAGCCACCCAGGTGTCCCTGTGACTTCGTCTTGTTTTATTTTTCCCTCCCTTCCCTTATGATCTGTGTTTTGTTTCTTAAATTCCACATATGAATGAGATCATATGGTAATTGTCTTTCTCTGATTGACTTTCACTTAGTGTAGTATCTTCTGTAGAGTTCCATCCTCGTCCTTGCCAGTGTCAAGATTTCATTTTTGTTTAATGGCTGAGTAGTATTCCATTTTGTGTGTGTGTGTGTGTGTGTGTGTGTATGTGTGTGTATATATACACACACACACTACATCTTTATACATTCATCTGTTGATGGGCATCTAAGTTCTTTCCATAGTTTGGCTACTGTGGACATTGCTGCTATAAACATTGTGGTGCAGGTACCCCTTTGGATCACTACATTTGTATTTTTTTTTTTTAAGATTTTATTTATTTATTTGATAGACAGAGATCACAAGTAGGCAGAGAGGTAGGCAGAGAGAGAGAGGGGAGGAAGCAGGCTCCCCGCTGAGCAGAGAGCCCGATGTGGGGCTCGATCCCAGGACCCTGGGATCATGACCTGAGCCAAAGGCAGAGGCTTTAACCCACTGAGCCACCCAGGCGCCCCTGCATTTGTATTTTTGGGGTAAATACCCAGTAGTGTGATTGCTGGGTTGTAGGGTAGGTCTATTTTCAACTTTTTGAGGAACCTCCATACGGTTTTCCAGAATGGCAGCACAAGCTTGCATTCCCACCAACAGTGTAAGTGGGCTCCTCTTTCTCCGCATCCTCGCCAACATCTGTCGTTTCCTGATTTGTTAATTTTAGCCATTTTGTATGTGCCACATTCTGTATTTCGATCCTTTCATGTTAATTAAGCAAGTGTTTACATAAACTTACTTCTTCAACTGAAATATTTGGATCTAGGGAAAAGTTAAATACATGATTGTATCACTGCTTTTACTTCTCTGTTATATTTGCTTTCTCTGAAATATCCAGCTTTCGCTAGTTCCATGCTTGGTTTAATCCAGTGTTCTACCATTGTGTGATTAGTAGAACTCAGAAATCAGAGGATTTCTGAATAGTGGCTGAATTGCTTTTAGTGGTGGCAGGGAGGATGGTAAGAGTGTTGGGGGTGGAGAGCAATAGGGCAAAGAGAAATAAAATCAAATGGATTCCTTCTAAAACAACTGACTGTTGTTAATGCATAGCATCATAAGCAGCTTTCTGAAACTTTATGGTTGGAGTTTTTAAACTAATTCAGTAAAGAATTGAAAAGGGGGCTATCCTTGAATCATGTGTGCAGCTCATTTGTACAGAATGAAAACATGTTTATGAAAGCCCACATTAAATGAATGCTGGCATCCAGCTTGATTCAGAAAAAAAGTGAAAGGCCACAAATTAATGGAATATCAGCTCTCTTAATGGCATGCTGACAAGAGTGTAGTAGAAAAGGGTACATGAATTGGGAGATACGGGTTGTGGACCTGGTTCTTCCATGGACTCGTGTGTTACCTTAAAACCAAGTATTATAATAACCTTACCTTGGACTTCCATTTCCTTATACTTCTCCCGAAATAGAGATGGGCAGGGTATAGCACAGTGAGCCATATCTCCTAAGATCTTTTACTTATATAAGTTGACACAGATCTTAAGGTATTTACTCATGAAAAATTTCTTAAGGCTTACAATTTGCTAAATTTTCTTAAAATTTTAGGGGAGACATATAAGGAATTTACATAAGACAGCTGTACAAAATGGAGCTGGAGGAGCCTTATTTGTGGTAAGTAATTATTCCTATTTCTTCAGAATGGAAAGACTTGGAAATTTGGGTAAAACTGTTTTAACAATCCAAGATATCTTAAACATCAATGTCTCATTGTGGTGATTTAAATATAGCTAATTGAATTCATTAAATTTCAAAAGATGTGTGATTCCAGTTGAATCTCTTGAGTTTAAATTGACACCAGGGTAGCCCTGAATTTAGAATATTTTTTGGTGAAATTACTTTGAGCCCTAAACTGACTTCTAGTCTCACTTTGGGTTCTTAAAAATGCTGTAATTTGGGGATTCCCAAAATGGTACTAGTTTAAAACTCCTAGATCTTAGTAATACAGTGAATACATTAGTAGTTCCTTTGTATTTTCGGTTCTTAGGGTTTAACTACAGGTGGAGGTCCATGAACTCCCTAACTTAATTGTACAATTCAAAGATAAGATACTGTATCTCCTTTCTGTGATAAGATGCAGTTGTCAGGGATTCATCTGGTGTTGCTTAAAGGCAATTTAGTGGACTTCTAGGATGATTTAGAGTTAGTAGTTCAGTTTTGTTAACTGAGTTATTTCCAGGCTGAATCTTGATAAATGAGTTAGCCATACTACTGTGTAGATTCCTGCTTTATATATTTTCATGTTTATCTAAAAGTGTTGAATTTGCCACATACTTGAGATCAATGTCCAAAGTTTCCATTTTCTTTTCTTATTTTATATCGTTGAAAAAGCAGAACTTTAAGACTTGACATATTGAGGTATTCAGTTCTGTATTCACCAAACATACTAAACATTAATTGATGTGTTAATCTCAGTGTGACTCATTTGATTTCCTGTTTACATGCCATTTCTTGTGAGTTTTTGAAGAGGGCCTGTTCTTTTTGGAGAAGAAATAAAGCTTCTTGCCATTGGCTAGTTTTTGTTACGTGGTGAAAGAATGGTGTTTTTGTACCTTCCTAAGGTAGTGGGTCCTTTTGATAATTTGATACACACTCTTTTGGAACAATGCCTGTTATGTGTATACTCAAAATTTTGTTTCTAAGTCTTCCAGCGATTGGGTTTTTTTTTTTAGTAATTACACTAGAAAATCCTGTTCTCTAATCAAGTTTTTGGATTTGGTCCTAAAGTACTTCTCTTAATTATTAAAGAGTGATTTCTAAAACTTTTCTGAAATTTTGAATTCTATTAACAATAATTTGTTAATCATATTCATTAAATGTGTATTTAATAATTAGTCCTTTTTGATGCATGGATAGATTATATAATGTGGGAATTAAAGTGAAGAGATTAAGTGATCAGTAGTAGTATAGTAATATACAAAGCTGTTCTGAGGGAGTTTTGATAATTCTGGAAAACATTTTTTCCCTTTATATAGCACAGAGATACTCCTGAGAATAACCCAGATACTCCATTTGATTTCACGCCAGAAAACTATAAGGTATGACTAAGTTAACAGTATAATTAATTTATAAACTATTTAATATCTTCCAGATGTACTAAAACATGTGCTTTTTCTTTGATATAGAGGATAGAGGCAATTGTAAAAAACTATCCAGAAGGACATAAAGCAGCAGCTGTGCTTCCAGTCCTGGATTTAGCCCAAAGACAGAATGGATGGCTGCCCATCTCAGCTATGAACAAGGTACCAAATTCATTTTTACCTTAGTCTGAAAAGAGGAGAGACTGTGTATGAATTTCTTCCTTATGTAGAAATTCCTCTGATGGTTTTTAATGTCAGAATCAAGGAATTTGAGGCTTTTAATCATTTATGTTTCCTCAAATTTGTGTTTTTGTTGGTTCTCTTAATAACGTGGAGAACTAAAAAGGTAGAGCTTTTTATCCTTGCAGGAAATAGTAAAGGCATTATCGTGAAAGTAGTTTTCTCTTTTTTCCCCTTTTTTTTCTTTTTTTAAGATTTTCATACATTTATTTGACAGAGATCACAAGTAGGCAGAGAGGCAGGCAAGGCAGAGCCTGGGTGGGGTGTGGGGAGCAGGCTCCCCGCTGAGCAGAGAGCCTGATGCGGGGCTCGATCCCAGGACCCTGGGATCATGACCTGAGCCAAAGGCAGAGGCTTTAACCCACTGAGCCACCCAGGCACCCCATATGTTAAGACTCATTTTTTTCTAATTGTGGTTTCAGCAGTAATTCACATTTCACATTCATGTTATATTACTATAACTATATTTTTGTGGTGTTATGTTGCAGGGTATAGTTTATGAAGTGCCATACAAAATCATGTCTTTTTTTTTTTTTTTTTTTTTTTAAGATTTTATTTATTTGACACAGAGAGAGAGATCATAAGTAGGCAGAGAGGCAGGTGGGGGTGGGGGAAGCAGGTTCCCTGCTGAGCAGAGAGCCCGATGCAGGGCCCGATCCAAAGACCCTGAGATCATGTCCTGGGCTGAGGGCAGAGGCTTAACCCACTGGGCCACCCAGGTGCCCCCCAAAATCATGTGATTCTTACGAGAATCACACAGATAATAAGCTATATGATATAATGGAAAATACATTTGTCTTTGAGCAAAGAGATGTGGTTTTTCTGTGGACTTCCTTCCTCATCTGCAGTGAAGATTTTGAACTAGGATAGATCTCTTGAAATTACTATGTTATGATTCCTAAGTGATAGAGTTGGGACTGGACCATTTTCACTTCAGTGCATTTCCTACTTGGCTGACTATTGCAGAGATTCTTCTATACTTCATTTCTCTTTTTCACTTTTAAAATTTTATTTGGTCTATTAGGCTAGACCATTATCGTCTTTCTTAAAGAATAGGAATGTCTGGGCGCCTGGGTGGCTCAGCGGGTTGGGCCTCTGCCTTCAGCTCCGGTCATGTTCTCAGGGTCCTGGGATCGAGCCTGCGTCACCCTCTTGCTCTCTGCCTGCCTCTATGCCTACTTGTGATCTCTGTCAAATAAATAAAATCCTAAAAAAAAAAAAAAAAAAAAAAAAAAAGTCGAATAGGAATGTTTTCAGTTGATTTAATGGAATGCCATAGGAAGATTTGAAATTTTGTTCATATCTCTTAATTTGCTTTTAACATGGTTATGGACCATTATTATTATTTTTTTTTTTTTTTTACTAAAAATGATACAAAGCAAGTTTGATTGGTACTATACTTAGTAAAATATAGTCAGGTGGGTTTTTTCCCAATAAATCACACAACCCTTTGGGTATTTTCTAAATTACTTAACATTGTTTTTTGTATTATAATAGCAAACTTTTTAAATAACAGTTTAGGTATGTTTCTATTTATAAATACTTTTTTCCTTGCAAAAATTTATGTTTTTAAAGATTTTATTATTTTTTAATAATCTCTATACCCAGCATGGGGCTTGAACTTACAACTCTGAAATCAAGAGTTGCACACTCTATTGAATGAACAAGATGTGTCCCCCAAATTCATGTCCATAATGGCAAATGTGTTAGAAGTCTTGCTGAATGGTAAGCTTAACAGAATGAAATAAAATAAATGACAACCAATGTGAAAATGTTTCACAAATATTGTCCTGTTCTCTTTAGAATTGAATGTGTATGTGTCAGAGACAGGGAATAGTGTATAGAGAATAGAATCAAGATTCCATTTTTATGTTTGAGACTTTTAATGTTACTGTTTCTGTGACTCCCCCCTCCCCAAAGGAGAACCCAACCTTACAACCAGAACAGTATCCAGAAACTCACATATTAGTTCCTTAACCATTACTAAGGTGTAGAGAGGATAGAGTAGCATCCCCAGGGGAGCTTTTTCAAGTTAGGCATCAGTGGTAGAGCTCTAGCATGTGTATTTTCTGGCTCCAGCATGTGTGTTTTGAGAGGGCTCCCAGATTCAGAGGTACATGCCTGGTTTAGTATCACCAAATTAAATTTAACACAGCCACTTAATCTTTCACAAGTGAGCCATGGTTAGAGGTCTTTTGAGAATATATACCTTTTAGAATCTATTCTAATGTGAGAAAGTTCAACATATTTGTCATCTGAAATGCCATTTAACAAACTCATCTTTCATGTCAAAATATGGAAATGTGGATAATTTTTTAAGAATGCCAGACATCAGATCTTAAAATCTGATAGATTAATGATGTTAGGTCACCTGGAAAGTTGTAACCAGGTTGATAGTCATGATAGACTCTATGTGGACTGTACCTAGGATACAGCTAAAAAAAACTTGTTTTCCTTAATAGACTTGGCCTGATCAAAAGAGTTGTGCTCAGATAATGATTCCCTTGGTCCTGAACTCCACTCTGTCAAAGGAAGTATTTACTATAAATACCTTGATGTGATGGGTAGGGAAGTACTAATCGTAAGATTTTTGTAGAGTGTTGCGATTTGAAGTAGAAGAAGTGTTTTGGATTGTTATGTACATGTTGTGTATGTGGTTTGTGTGCATATAAAGTGTATAGATATGTAAATCAGTATAGACTAATAGGTGAGCTTTGATTCTTGCCCCTTTTTTTGTGTTGCCATACCCCTTGCATGCAGCGTACATCCCAGTAACATCAAGGCTTTTTGAAAAATTGGTGAAGGGTTGAAAAAATACAAGTATTTAATTTATTGGGGCTTGGTCATCAAATTTTGCCATTTAGAAATTTCAGATTGTAAAATACGAGAGTTGAAATGATCAAAGTAGAAATTCTTAACAGTGGAAGACTTAAGGATTTAGAGAAAAAGAAGATCATTTTGCAGAGACCAGGCATGGGGTAAAGTAAAGGAGGTGCTGTAACCATTGGCTTGTGGGCTCTGTGCAATTGAAGTGTAGACTGGACTTAAACCTCCAAATACCAAATACAGGTATATTTTCTCCTTATGAAGTTTTACATTTTTACCAAGTTGAAATTATGCTCTTTAAAACATACCTAAATCTCAATTAGTAAACATTGTAATTATTTAAACTTTCCTATTATTTTAGGTTGCAGAAGTTTTACAAGTACCTCCAATGAGAGTATATGAAGTAGCAACTTTTTATACAATGTATAATCGAAAGCCAGTTGGAAAGTATCACATTCAGGTCTGCACTACTACACCTTGCATGCTTCGAAACTCTGACAGCATACTGGAGGCCATTCAGAAAAAACTTGGTATGGGACACATTGTATTTATATCGTTTATGAAAAATAGGATTGTCTTTCTAGATTTGACCCATTTCTACCTGAGTTTTCCAATGTTTGCCATCTTACTGGATCTGATCTGTACTTCACCAGTAAATTTTTGTCTTACTATAGTTGCCTGCCTTTATTTGTTCTTATTTTGTATTTTTCCTTAATTCTCAGCCTCAAAGCTGAATTTTCACCTTTTTTCCCCATAATCATTAGGTATGTTTGAAAAGTTTCTAGGGAGGGGTTTTAAAGTTTTCGTTATTTAGAAATTAAGTTTCACTCATTGTGTAATGGTAGCATGTGGTACATTAAAAAGTGAGTTTACTGTCCTTGTATTCTTCCAAATGAGTCTTGAAACAAATAAGATATGAGAACAGTAGCAATGCTCTAGAAAGGGAAATTTGAAATAAGATGTTATTACATCTTAAAAATTTATAAAATTTATAAAATTATAAGGGCATTTTTCCATACAAAATAGCCATTGCTTCATTTATAACTCTATAAACCAAATGAAGTAAAAGGGAGGTACACTCTAATCATGTTGCTACCGAATATAAAGTAGTTGCATGTTGTAAAAATAGTTGGGCTGTATTGAAGTATATAAAACAGAAAGCTTACTTAAGTCTGCTCAAAAATTTCACCCTCACAAATTCTGATTAATGGTTGACTATAATTAGTTTTAGATTTTATGTTGTTTTGCTTATTTTCAGCATAAAAACAAATAGGGCTTTTTGCACTTTATTTTTGCTCTAGCATATGTATGTCTGCCTTGTTTTTCTGTTATAAGTTATTCTGCAGTTACTTTCATGCATACATATCTTTGCATGATTGTCCTATTGTATTACTGAGGCTATTTACAAGAACAGAATTGCTGAATCAGATTTTACTATATTTTGCCAAAATGTCTTTGCTGAAGATATGAGAGTATCTGTTTTCCTTGTAGTCTTAATGATCTTTGACATTAGCACTTTTCTGTTTTTTTGCCAATCTGACGGTGTGACTGATTTTAGTAGGTTATCTATCACAGTTGAAATGAAAATACTGTATTCTGATACACTGCTGTTTAACAGCAAATGCTGAAGATATGAGTCCCCTGAAATCTTGTTTTTAAAGTCCGCTTAAGAAATCCTTGAATGTTCTGGTATAATTATACAGAATTGTTTTAAGAAAGTTAATGTTCTTAAATAGTTTTTGTATACCTCTGTAATTTGTTGTTGTTTTCTTAAGCTACATTGCTATTAAAATATAATCTGGTCCTTACAGTGATTATTTATATTTTCAGGAATAAAAGTTGGGGAGACTACACCTGATAAACTTTTTACTCTTATAGAGGTGGAATGTTTAGGGGCCTGTGTAAATGCACCAATGGTTCAAATAAATGACAACTACTATGTGAGTATTCCATTTAATATAAATTAAAGTTGCATGATCTCGTATTTAAAATATTTAAATATATGGTTTTCTGTCCTGTAGATACTGGTTTCTGAATACTTGTTTAAAAGAAACTGTTGGCATAAATATCCAGAAGTTTTTTTTTCCTGTTTTCCAAAGTTTATTAAAAAACAAAGAATTGAAAAGTTTTGCATAAAAATGTCAAGTTTAACTTCCACACTGTTGGCCACCAGAAGGTTTTTAAAAATTATCTTTAAACATTTTTGCATTTAACTCTAGGAGATAATGACATATTTTAAAAGCTTTTAAATTGTAAAACATAGAAATAGAGAAAATACCCACCAAGATTTAAAAGATACTTCACCATACATACTGTTACTAAGTATTATTTTTATCATCATTGTTATTATTTATAGAAATAAGCCAGCGATAAAGGTAAACCACCTCTACGCCCCCGAAATCCTATTCCTTTCATTTCCAGAGATAACCACTATCATAAATTTAGTGTGTATTCTTCCTGTAGGTGTTTTTAAACTGAGTATATGTATCAAGCCATACTAATATATTATATTGCTTGTTCTAAAAATTTTAGAGATGGTATCATTCCTCTAAGTACCACTTTAGCTGGACTGCACAAGTTTTGATAAGTAATATTTTATCATTTCTAAAAATTTTAAATCGCATTTTTAAAAATATTTGAGAGGAAGAGAGCAAAATAGAGTGAACATGCATGGGGTGAGGGGGAGGTGCAAAGGGAAAGGGAGAAGCAGGCTCCCTGCTTAGCAGGGAGCCTGGATGCAGGGCCCAATCCCAGCACCCTGGGATCGTGACCTGAGGCGAAGGCAGACACTTAGCCGCCTGAGTCACCCAGGCACTCCTAAAATAAGCTTTTTGATTTTCCCTTTGGCCAGTGTTTTTTAGAAGTATTAGTCTCCCAAGTGTGTGGAATTTTCTAGTTCTCTTTTTAAAAGATTTCTTGCTACCCTAATTATATATAATGGTCGTCATCCATAATACTGTTAGTTGATACTTTTTAGAAACTTACTAGTGGAAATTAAGCCCTGCACTGAGTGTGGATTCTTCAGGAAGGTATTTGCTTTGCTTCTCTCTTGCTCCTGTAAATACTAATGTTCCAAAAGAAATCTCCTTTCCTTATACCCTCCCCTGTTGTTCCAATGTATAAGGTTCTAGACTAGCAGTTCTTTTCGAGGGACAGTTTAATTTCTAGTTTATCCCTGAGGGAATAGCCTTTTTGGGTGTTTGGGATGTCTCTTGTAGCATGCAGCTTTGTCCCTTAACCCTTTAAGCTATGAAACTCTAAAACCAGGTCTGCTTGGTGTTCCACTTGTTTTCCTTTTTTTTTTTTTCTTTTTTTAAGCTTTATTTATTTGACAGAGAGAGATCACAAGTAGGCAGAGAGACAGACAAACAGAGAGAGGGGGAAGCAGTCTCCCTGCTGAGCAGAGAGCCGGATGCCGGCCTCTATCCCAGGACCCTGAGATCATGACCTGAGCAGAAGGTTGGATCTTAACCCACTGAGCCACCCAGGCGCTCTGTTCTTGGGTTTTCATTGAGTTTTTGGCCTCTGAGTATTTCTTTCTTGTCAGCATGTTCATAAAATTTAAAGCTTTTTGTTTCTTTAAAATTTTATCCAACATTTTTAGTTTTTTATAGTGGTGGGGTGTTCAGTCAGGATAGCTAATCTGTCATAATACCTGAAATGGAAATCTTTTTTTTTTTTTTTTTAAATGAAGATGAAATTTGATTTCTCTGGCTGTTTAGATTTCTAGGGTGGTCTCATTCCCTATAGTGACTTTCTTCATTTTAATGATCACAGATTGAAATTTCTTATCTTCTGTATTACCCATACTTTAAAAAAAAAGTCCTTTAAAAATATGGCAAGTTTTGCCTTCTCCCACATTTCTGCAGTTTACTTATAATATAGAGGGTCTTGATTGAATCAGGAATTTGACAGTCAAGACTTTGTGTGAAGCATTGTAAGTTTAGGGGTGCCTGGGTGGCTCAGTGGGTTAAGCCTCTGCCTTCAGCTCAGGTCATGATCTCAGGGTTCTAGGATCAAGCCCCACGTCAGGCTCTCTGCTCAACAGGGAGCTTGCTACCCCCTCTCTCTCTGCCTGCCTCTCTGCCTACCTGATCTCTCTCTCTCTCAAATAAATAAAATCTTAAAAAAAAAAAGGCATTGTAAGTTTAAATATAATAGCCTATGGATTTATACAGGAGATAAAGATTAGTAGTGTTACGGTCTTTAGCAAGGCAGTTTTTGTTTTTGTCTTTTAATCCATATCCAACATGGGGCTTGAACGTAGGACCCTGAGATCAAGAGCCGCTGCTATACTGACTCAGCCAGCCAGGCATTCCCAAGGCAGTTAACTTTTATGGATCTCAGTTGTCTGGTGGATAAAATGAAAGTCATATAAACTTTGACTGCATAGGAAAAAAACCTGCATAGGAAAAAAACCAGCTATGAAAAATACATTTTGAGGGTAGTTGGTAGATTGTGAATATGGACTTGACATTTGATAAAGGAATTATTTTTAGTTAATTGGGTGTGGTGGCATTATGTTATCTAAGAAAACATTCTTATTCTTCGATGTCCGCTGAAGTATCAGGAGTGAAGTGTTACGATTGTCTGCAACTTACTTTCAAAATGGTACAAGCAAAAGTTGGGGTGCTTATGTGCTATATATAATGCAAATATGGAAAATCAAAAATTGTTGAATACAGGTGGTAGGAATATGAGTAAAACTATACATGTATAGTTTTTAAATTTTTATAATAGTTGGGGGGAGGTAAACTCATTAGATGACTTAAAGATTCCTTTTAGCTATGAGGTTCTGAACATTTGTTGAACCCTAAGCAGTTTGAAAGCAGTGGTTTATTTTTACAAATGTTTAATCATTGAACAAATATTAAATAACTTCTATGTGGTGAGGCACTGGAGATGCAGTGCTGAATCATGATTTCTCTGGCATAGTATCAGAGTCCTATAAAACATTTTTTTAAGTACTTAACAGTTTTAGAGAGGGAGTAGGAGTATGGTTTGGGCATTTTTCTTTTAGTTTAATCTTACCCATTCTGTTCTGACTCTTGATTAAACCTAGGGTGCAGCTAGGCACATGGGCATGTGTATCTGTGTGTTTCAATTGTATTTATTTTATTTTATTTTATTTTAAGATTTTATTTATTTATTTGACAGACAGAGATCACAAGTAGGCAGAGAGGCAGGCAGAGAGGCAGGCAGAGAGAGAGGGAGGGGGAAGCAGGCTCCCCGCGGCGAGAGCCCGATGTGGGACTCGATCCCAGGACCCTGGGATCATGACCCGAGCCGAAGGCAGAGGCTTCAACCCACTGAGCCACCCAGGCGCCTGTATTTGTTATTTTAAATACCAGAATCCTTTCCTGAGGTAAAAATTTTACATAGGTACATAGTATATAAAATGTAGAGCTGTTGTCATTGAAATGGGGAGTGGAGGGAGGGCCAGGGTCATTGAAATACGTTCCAAAAATAATTTCTTTTACCTTCTGTTCAAAAATTAAGTGAATTTGGAAACAGTGAATTTTAACTGGGAAAGAAAGACGGTATCATGAGAGTATTACATCTTTAGGTTAGAGATGGATGTTAGGCATCTACTTTTATGTTACTATGACTGCCGGTGCTAATTACTATTTGCACCTCACTATTTCTTTAAGGACATAGCATTTGTTGAGCATGTGCCATGGCACTGTTCTGTTTTATGTATTTTCTCATTGAATCCTCAAAAACATTCTTGAAGTAGGTTTACTAGTAAAGAAACAAACTTAAGGAGGCTGAATAACTTACTGAAGATTATTAGCTATTCAGTGGTGGAGCCAGGATTCAAATGCAGAACTCTTTCACTTTAAAGTACTCCTCTGTCTTGCCTCATTAGCTGCAGCTCTTCTTGCATACTGCATTTAACAGTATATACTATATGTAGGAGTTAATCAGTTTCTGCTACCTTGGTGACTAACTTGGGAGCCGAGAAAGACAGACAAATAATGAACTAACTGATATTAGGGATTTACACAGATTTCAGTAGTAGGAAGTAATTTTAATATGACTGTTTTAATTTTTTATCCTAGGAGGATCTGACACCTAAGGATATCGAAGAAATTATTGATGAGCTTAAAGCTGGCAAAGTTCCAAAACCTGGGCCAAGGTATGCGTTTATTTCTATACAATAAATTTTAATGGCTTAACCTAATGTATACTTAATTTAAAAAATTTTATCCCTAGGGGCTCCTTGGGTGGCTCAGTCAGTTAAGCATCTGCCTTCAGCTCAGGTCATGATCCCAGGGTTCTGGGATTGAATCCTCCTTGCCCCCAGTGAGACTCCTTGCTCAGTGGGGAACCTGCTTTTCCCTCTCCCTCTGCCTGCAGCTCCACCTGCTTGTGCTGTCAGATAAATAAAATCTTAATTTTTTTAAAATAAAAAATTTTATCCTGGATGACTCAGTAAATTAAGCATTGATTTCAGCTCAGGTCATGATCTCAGGGTTGTGTGATCAAGCCTCCACCCCAGTGCGGAGTTAGGATTCTCTCTCTCCCTAGCTCAATCCCTACCCATTACCCTCTCTCCCCCCTAGAAAAAAAAAAATTATGTCTTAAGTTCTTAGGAGTTGTCAGGAGCTTTGGATAGTATTGAAACCAACCTGTCATCTAAAACAACTAATTTTTTTTCCCTCTAAAATCCTATCATATAATCATCTGGTATCTACTTGAATATTTATAGAAAAGGGAATTTACTACAAATAAAATCTGTTCCATTGTTTAAAGGTTCATACTTTGATGGACTCAAAGTTTGTTTCCCTCTAATTTCCACTTACATGTCCAGTTCTGCCCTTTGAACTGACACAAGATAACCTCTATACCTCTTCTAAATGATAGCTCTTCAGTTACTTAAAATAGGTGTTTTCTTTTTCCCAAATCTTTTTCTCAGAATTAATGTTTACTGTTGTTTCATTTTTTCTGACCTAGTTTTGGTTTTCCTCTTTGATAGCTTTTCTGGTTGGCTAATGACTTTAACATGGTACTAATATTAATCAGGTTATTTGAGATATGTACTGAGTAGTGCAGAGCACTGTGGGACTCTCCTCTTTGTTCTAGACATTATGCTTATAATAATGCAGCCAAATTACATCAACTTTCACTTAGGTACATTTCACCAGTAATTGCACTTATAGTCAGTTAGAATGTCTAGATCTTTTTTAGCTTCCTGCACGTTCATCCCGGTTGTTCCCATTCTGCAGTTGTGTTATAATAATTACTTTTCTTTCAGTTATGAACCTGAACTTTTGCTGCTAACCCCTGTTCCATATCTAAGTGCTTATATTGCTCAGAATTTTTTCCTAATACTAGCAAGTGTTTATGTAGTTGTAAGCCCTGTGTTTTTTTCTTATGCCATATAGTTTTCCTTCTCTCAATATATTTATAGGTTTTAATGTATTAAAAGAACTATGGTGTGCCCTTTATTGCTGTTTTAAATATGTTTTCCTGCTCTTTGTAATGAATAGCGGTTCTGTGTACTCTTTCAAGAGGTAGTTAGGGGCCCAGATATGTAAGTTGAGTTGAATGCTTAAATATAATAAAAGCTGTTTGTTGTAGGAGTGTTTTCAGGAGGAAATGATGTGTAATCTTGTTAAAATTATTGTGCTAGTTACTGTGTAGAGAACAGTTCAAAATTTAGTGATGTTGTGGGGTAGAGGAATTATGAGTGATTTTTAGCTTTTTGGTCTGAGCACCTCAGTGGTTCCTTTAACTAAAAAGGAGATTTGGTTTGGGAAAGAAAAGGCACTTTGTTTGGGACAGGTTAAAGTTGAGATGCCTCCTAGACATCCATGGTGGAATACCGAAAGGTATATTTGAACATGGAATTTAGGAACTAGATTAGGACTGGAAATATGAATTGGGGATTCATTGATTGTTATAGATGGTATTTAAAGCCATAAGGCTGGATGAGATTACTGGGGATGAAATTAGTTTGTTGTTGTTCTTAACATAGGATACTATAACATTATTGTATTTTAACATTAATAAAACAATTAACTAAGTGCTACAGTTAAGCATTTTTAATATCTAATAATAGAGATGTTGCTTATCAGTAATTATACATAGTTCTTCACTGGGATATTTTTGAGTGTTCTAGATTTGAGCCAAAAAACTTCAGAATTACTGATTTCTGAACCTATTTTTTATTTCCTATGTATCACCTCTTATTTAAAAAAGAGATGGGGCATCTGGGTGGCTCAGTCAGTTGAGGGGCCTATACTTGGTTTCAGCTCAAGTCATCATCTCAGGGTCATGGGATGGAGCCCCAAGTCAGGCTTTATGCTCAGTGCAGTCTGCTTAAGGATTCTCTCTCCCCCTTCCCCACCCACATGCTCTCCCTCTAAAATAAATAAATCTTTAAAAAAATAAATAAAAAGCAGAGGTAAATCTACTTCCTTTCAGTAATTGCAGAGCATCTGCCAGTGGTGTCTGTAGAGACTGTATGTGGACATGGTAGTTCTAGAATGTCTTCCCACCTTGGAAGACAAAAACTTTTGCTCTCCTTCCTCAAGCTTTTGGTTATATAGTATAATGAAAGAGATTGCAATGATAGTAACCAAAATATAATTATAGTTAGACTTTAAATAAACCAAAGTTGGGCAATTTTTTATTAGTGTTTTTATAATAAAGCACTCTGCCCACATATGTAAAAGACACTCATTGTCTTTGAGTAACCAGAGATATTAAACTGGTTCAGCAGTACCTGGTTTCTGAGTACCATTACCAGGTCTGTCCTGACCAAAATCGGAAGAGATTCATGTTTCTGTGTGGTTCCGAGGTTCTGAACTGCTTTTTTATGTTTTTGGTAAATGACAGGTAGAAAGGAAATACTAAACTGATGGTAAGGCATTGCTTTATTTTGATATTAAATATTTGTGCTGAGATTGTTATTTTCATTTTTCTTTAAGTACCAAAAATAACTTCTTTTAGCCTGCTTTGAAATTGCTAATTAAGAGATAGAAGTTGTTTTTTAGTATGGTTAACTAAAACTAGTTTGAAATCCAATTTGAATTCTTCGTATTTAGTTTTATAAAGATACCTTTTTGCAGAATTCTATGATGTACAGATAATACGAGATGTAAAGAAAATAGAGGTCGTTGCTGATGGATAAGTCTAGACTATAAAGTCACTTTTGTTTTTTTATACTAAAAGTAGAGGGCAGTGGTGTGTATATCTCAGCAATATTAAAAGAATAAGAACTAAACTTTCATGACTAGCTTTTCTTTAAAAAGTATTTCTAAGGGACGCCTGGGTGGCTCAGTTGGTTAAGCAGCTGCCTTTGGCTCAGGTCATGATCCCAGCGTCCTGGGATCGAGTCCCACATCGGGCTTCTTGTTCTGTGGGGAGCCTGCTTCTCCCTCTGCCTCTGCCTGCCACTCTGTCTGCCTGTGCTCTCTCTCTCTCTCTGACAAATAAATAAAATCTTAAAAAAAAAAAAAGTATTTCTAAGCCATAAACAGTGTACAGAAAGGCCATGTTTTCTAGAATGCAAATGAGTTAAAATGAATGTACAAATAGTGTTGGAATGGCTAAAAAAAACCAGATTTACCTTTTGAGTTGTAATAAAAACAAGGTAATTAATAGATGGCATTTATTTATTTATTAAAAATATTTTATTTATTTGACAGAGAGAGATCACAAGTAGACAGAGAGGCAGGCAGAGAGAGAGAGAGGGAAGCAGGCTCCTTGCTGAGCAGAGAGCCGGATGCGGGACTCGATCCCAGGACCCTGAGATCATGACCTGAGCTGAAGGCAGCGGCTTAACCCACTGAGCCACCCAGGTGCCCCATAGATGGCATTTTAAACATAATACTTGAGGCGAATCATTTTTTGTTTTTTTATGAAGTGAAAACCCTAATGTAAATTGTGAATGGAAGGGCTAGATCCCTGCCTCTGGTGTCTGATGCATATTTACAGATAAAATGAGGGGAAGGCTGTATGATTAATAGATGAAACACAGTCTGTGGACTTCACAGCCTTTGTAGCATTTTAATGTGCATTTTGTGTAGGGTGAGGGAAGGAGAAAGTTTGGAGGCAGACACAAGAGGCCATTAACCATCCCCCCCCCCAAAAGTAGGTCATGGGACTATAATTACACAGAACAAACTTTACAAAAATGGACCAGATCACTCTTGAAATTACTTTCTTATACAAAAAATTCACAATTCCTTGAAGAGTTCAGGCAGTGTGCATGATTAATTCTCCCACTTATTGTTCCCAGAACCTGTTTTAAGTAAGTTCTTTGTGTTGGTAAAGAAGGTAGGTGAGCTTAAACCATAGAGGAAACCTAGTAAAGGGGAAGAAAGGTCCTCCAAAATAATTTCATTAGCAAAGAGCAGTAGGTATTACATGTATTATTAGTTAACATAAAACAATTACAAAGCCAAATACTGTGGTTTTGTTTTGTTTTGTTTTTTACTAAAGTTAGATACCATTTTGCTACTACCTACATTAATTTTAGATTAAGACACATAGCTCGTAGTTGTTTTTTGATCTGGTTTTCAATGCAAATATATTAATTTCTGACTTTGTAGGCACTCTTCATTACAATACACACTTAGTTACTTGCATTGTGTAATGTAATAGCTTGAAAGATCTTAAAGAATTATCCTGTTCCCTGAATAAAAAATGATTTCCTGGAGCTCTAAAAAAACTTCCAAGATTGATGACAGAATGTGAAGGGCAAAGCAAGGAGTAAAAAGATGTAAATTGAACAATTCTTCAGCTGACATCTGTGACAGGAGCAGGTAAATTAACAAAGCCAGGAAATAGGAGGGGTGAAATAGTAGTAGGTGCTCAGCTGGGCTCTAGCAACAGAGGTCAGACAGAGGAAGAGGTGAGTGACCTGGAAAAGTATGTGTGGGGGTGAACAAAAGATAGGTTGTTCTACCTCTATGCTTGCCTCTCTTCATAGATTCCTACCTAAGGACCTGTTCCTGTTCTCTTTGTGGCTGTGGGTAGCCATTCTGATCTGGAACCTGTTTTTTAAAAGTTAATACTACTAATATTGCTTTTAAAAATATGAATACCAGGGGCACCTGGGTGGCTCAGTGGGTTAAAGCCTCTGCCTTCGGCTCAGGTCATGATCCCAGGGTCCTGGGATCAAGCCCCGCATCGGGTTCTCTGCTCAGCAGGGAACCTGCTTCCTCCTCTCTCTCTGCCTGCCTCTCCGCCTACTTGTGATCTCTGTCAAATGAATAAATAAAAATCTTTAAAAAAAAAATACGAATACCAGTATATACTTTGTTTGCATTGCCCCTAAGGAAACCCCCTTCTAAATCTCCAAATTCCCATTTCCTTTAATACCTCTGTTTTATTTCCAAATCTAATGTTTGTATTCTCTTCTGTTCACTATGATAATGGATCTCAATCTGAGTAAAATTCAAATATAAAAAGAATAAATGTAATGCTTTTATTAAAACATTATTTTTTAAAAAGATCTTAGAGAGAGGGAGGAGAGAATCTCAAGCAGACTTTGCGCTGAGCGCAATGTAGGGCTCCATCCCACAACCCTGAGATCGTGACCTGAGCCGAAAAGAAGAGTCACATGCTTAACTGAGCCACCCAGGCACAGGATTTTTAAAAATGTTCTCTGAGTCTGCGTTAGTTTCTTATAGTTCTTAGCTCTGATCCTTGGACAGGTGGTGAAACCCCTAAGCCTTCATTTCTGATCTGTAAAATAAGGCCAGTATTACTTGTCTCATGGCATTATTTAAATGAGCTAATAATACATGTACACTGCTCAGTAAATGGGAAGTAGTAGTGTTACTTTTATATTTTTCGTATTTATGGTGAGTTTTGGTATGTCCATTTTCATATTTAACATCTGAAAATATTGCAGCAGTTGAAATGCTCGGATTAAATAATCCATGCAACTTTTGGATGAAAAATAGTTACTGGGCTGTTGTGAAGTAACATTTTAAATAAAGATTTATAAATGGTAATCGTTCATAGTTTAATGTTACTTGCTCTTTTCAGGAGTGGACGCTTCTCTTGTGAGCCAGCTGGAGGTCTTACCTCTTTGACTGAACCACCCAAAGGACCTGGCTTTGGTGTGCAAGCAGGACTTTAATTTATATTCAGCTGTAAATATTGTCAGTGGAGAAATAAAAAGGAATCTCCTATCTACATAAACTTTTTATATTGTTCATTTCATTGTGTATACTTACGCTATAAGTGTCATGTTGAAACTTCAGAGTACCATTTTAGTTTTTTGCTATCTCTGGCTAACTGTGAAGACACTATTTCATAATGTAGTTAACAATCACTCAGTATCATCATTTTCAACTGCCAGGTCACTTTTATCAGTAACATTAGATTATTGTGAAGTAAAAACTATGTCAAATTTCACATATATTTTGCTTTAACTAAACCCACGTCTTAACATGATCCTTCTATACACCTTGTTTACATTAGTACTCCCCTCCCTTTAAACATTTTCAGATTTACAGCACATAATTGTTACTGTTTCCAACTAGTAAGTCATATCTCAGGTAGAGGTCTAAGGATAAAGCAGTTACCTCTAGAAGTAGTGTTCTATCATTTTTATGAAAGAGAGGCACTTTGTTTTTGTCTATAGCAAGTATATAGAAACTGGGTGGAGAGACTGGAAGTACAATCTGAGTCAGAAAGAGCAGTCAGTGAACAAAATACTCTTCAGCTGAATGCATATTTCAACTCAGAACAATGGATAAAACCTGTGTATTATATACGCTCAAGAAACTAGCTATGGTGCTTTAGTATTGCAAGTTAGAAAAAAATTAATAGCTTTAATTCAGGGATAAATCTAAATCCAGTTATTTCAGGATTTCTCAAAATCACTGTTTGGCCTTGTTCTTCTGGCAGACTGACCAGTCACGTAGTAACTGTGATGCTTAAAAACATGATTATTTTTAAGAGTCGCTTTAAAAATTAGTTTTTGTTTTTTACCTGGGAGGGTAAATAACAACAGTTAATTTCTTAAGTGGCATAGAAAGGTAACACAATGAAAATGCCTCTCTTCTATCCTAGGGCCCTCCTAACCTGTTGACTTTTATTAAAAAAAAGGTTTTTATACTTTCATTAAAAAAGTAAGCTTTGATGTAATTTTTTTTTTTTTTAAACAAGAAGAAAAATTAGAGGTGGGAAGCTTCAAATACTGGGTGAAAAAACCAAAGACATGTATTAAGGATGTGCACTGATTATCAATTTTTATGTAATATTTTAGAAACAAAGTTAATTTTAGATTATTATAACTGTAGGCATACTGTTACACCATTATCAAAATATATTCTTTAGTTCTTAGATTATCACTTATATTGTATTGCAGCAGTGTGCATTAGAATTCTGAGTCTTAATTTTTTTGCCTAATTTTCTTAAAAATGCTGTCAATAATGATAGCTGATTAGCTATAGAAACACCGGGCAGGTAAAAACACCTGGCAGGTAATCCAAAATGGTTTTAAAATGTATATGAACACACTGATTAATATTTCTTTGCCCATTTTCGGAGACGACAGCTATATCCTTGCCTATTTCTCAAGCATGTAGGGAGAGGTAGACATCATTTGTGTGTGTACCTCATTTCCTCTTCTCAGTTCCTAACTCTGTGCTGTTTTTTAAAAAGGGGGTATTCAAGGAGGAAATCTTAATTGCTGTTTGATGACAAAAATAATTTATTCTCTCTACTGACAAAGAAATCTAATTCCAGTTTTTGTTTTTTTTTTTTGTAGCAACTACTAAAAACTACTGATTGCTCAATTACTTGCTGTAATTGGGTGGGGCCACTGCTCCAGAAAATCCTACAACACATAGTAATAGTTATAACCATATTTGCTGCAGAGGCATTACATATGTATAGACTAAGTCATATAACAAGCTATGATCTGAGATTGTATTTTTCTTTTTCTTTTTTTTTTTTAAAGATTTTATTTATTTATTTGACAGAGATCACAAGTAGGCAGAGGGGGAGGCAGAGAGAGAGAGGAGGAAGCAGGCTCCCCGCTGAGCAGAGAGCCCAATGTGGGGCTCGATCCCAGAACCCTGGGATCATGACCTGAGCTGAAGGCAGAGGCTTTAACCCACTGAGCCACCCAGGTGCCCGAGATTGTATTTTTCATTTATTACATTCACCTTCCTGAAATATAGCAGGGTTTTTTAAATGACCTGACTTAACTGGACTTAATGTACCAGTTGATTATAAAGGTGTGAAGAACAAGGTAAGCTGGTAAGAAAGTAACTTTTGCAGAATGGCTTCTAATTCAGGTATCAAATATAGTTGACTCAAAGAATGCCCAGCGTTGGGGGGTGGTGGGGCATCAACGCACCTCTGAATTGAAAATCCTCCTGTAACTTAACTCCCCTCAAAACTTAATAGCCTACTGTTAACTGGTAACAAACAGTTGATTAGCATATTTTGTTACATGTATTATTTATATACTGTATTCTTACAATAAAGTTACAGAAAAGAAAATGTACATCTACATTCCCGCACTTAACAAAAAAAGTTCATGTATGAGTAGACTCACGCAGTTCAAAACCCATGTTCAAGAGTCAACTGTATACATGTCTTAAGTGTCTGCTTAACTTTGGCTAAGACTGAGCTTTAATGCTTGGGGACCTTGACCTTTTAGTACTATTATGAAAACTACTTTACCCACTTGGTTAAGACTTGAGCCAACGAGAGACAGGGCTATACAATTAAAAGTCTTGGCAGCTTACTAACCAGCTAGCTTGTGGATATAAACTTTTCTTCAGACTTCTTTGAGACATCTATCTGTAATAGCTATAATATTTATTGATTTATATTTCTAGTTTCACATTGAAAAGGAAAATTAGCTCCTCTTGCCTTCCTAAGTATCATGCGGACCTTTTGAATAATAAATGGTGGCTGACTTATAATTTGCCCATATAATCTTAATACGAACTTCATTAAATTTTTTTTGCAACTAGTTGTCCCATTGAGTGTAGTCAATACAGTGCCCTGTAGCACAGCTGCCTTAGGAATCTCTTACATATTCAGTGATTTTAAGTAATAAGATTGTACATATAGTCGTTGCCATTAATTATGGCTAATTTACTTAAGCAAATTCAAGATTACCTACATTTCAACTTTGAAGTGAGGCAGTGCTATAGAAATAACAATTGCCATTGCCATTGATACTAATGACCATGAGTTAAATGAGAACTCAGTGATTTGAAGGGAGTTGGTTAAATTTTAGTGGGTTTCTTTGTATTTCATGCCATAAATATCCATATTAAATGTAACTGTAGGGGCACCTGGGTGGCTCAGACCTGGCTCAGGTCCTGGTTGGGACTTCCTGCTCAGCGGGAAGCCTGCTTCTTCCTTTCCCATTACCTCTCCCCCTACTCGCGCGCACTCTGGCTCTTGCTCACGCGCAGATAAAATCGTAAAAATAAATGTAACATTATTTCACCTCTAGCGTAATGGGTTCTCTTACTCTTCATAATGAACCTAATGATTTACCGGTGGAAGAAACCAGGAAACTAGGAAGGGAAAAATTAGTGATCTTTAATGCAAGTTTATGTTTCATATAATTTGTTGGGATTTAACTTCGTGTCAAGTCTAAAGTGTCACATCACCGTAGACAAATCTGTTACTCCATTAAGTCATAAGTAGGTGCTGTAGTTTGGAGACCATCATTAATGATGAGGGAGGTGGTTTCCGTCCAATTATGTATCCCCTTTAGCGGTTAGATAAAGGCATGAACAAACTGGCACATTAACCTCGATGTAAACAAAAAGCGTTCAGAAGTTAAGTCAGAATAAGATGGTTTCCCTCAGATTATGTAATCCCTTTGGTGGTTAAGTAAAGGAACGTACAAACTGTCGCCGGCTAACCCCGATGTAAATAAAAAGCGTCCAGAAATAAGAGTACCCGCTGCTGGTACGCCGAGACCGTAAATTTTCCTCACGTGCTCTTCTCCAGTACTTGAGCAGTTCCTCTGAAATACTATCTAGGGTGTAGAGAAACTTATTTCTCTCAAAAGGTCACTCGAAGGTGTGAATGGGAGAGAGTATTGTGGGGCTCGCGACGATGTCCCCGCGCCAGGTGCACGTTAATGTACTTTCGAACTCACACTGGGGCCTCACCTGGCACAGATGAGGGCAGGCGCGTCGGGGCGCCGCCGAGCTCCCCGCAGGTCCGGGTCCCCGGGGATCCCGTGCAGGCGCTGTACCGCCAGGGCGCAAGCGCACTACCGCGCGGACATGGAGGCCGCGACGTGCCCCGCGTCTCGGTACAGGCCGGGCCAGCTGTTCGCAGCTGCTAATTCAGGGGACAGATACCCTGCCTCTGTCTTTAGACCTATTTTCCCGGGCTCGACCCCACAAATTCGCCCACCCGCCCTACGAAAATAGTATGTAGAATACCCTGTGTTCAGCCTCTTCGCCGCAGTCGCCGCCATTTCCAGAAGTTTCTAGTCACATCCACGGCCATGGTCGCCACAAAAAGAGACTGCAGAGCCCTCCGGCCCCGCAGCGTGAGCTGAGCCAGCGCTGCTTTCTTGCGCATCCCAATTCCCCTCTGTTTTCCGGCCGGTGACCGCTGAGGGAGACGGCGACACCTGGGTGGAGAAGGGAGAGAGCGAGCAACGAAAGAGGAGTTCCGGCCTGCACCCCCGCCGCCTCTCACTTGGTACCTTCCGACTCCTCCGCCCCGCGGCTCGGGAAGCTTCTCCACAGAACTGAAAGAGCGGCGCGGTAGCGGGGAGGGGCCGGCGGAAGGGGCGGGCGGGCGCTGGGGGCGGGTCGGTCACGCCGCCCGTCCCGTGCCCGCGGAGTCACGTGCCTGCGTCGCAGCCAATCGCTGGGCAGCGCTGTCCTGGGAGCGAGGAGGCTGTGGTGAGAGACGGACGGAGACCGGAGATGTTTTCAAGCCCGGCCTCCGCGGCGTTCGTGGCGGTTGCAGCGGCGACGAAGACAACGACAGCGACGGCAACACCGAGGCACTCATTCAGGGGGTAAACCCTCCTGCGCCGATCGTGCCTCGGGTCCGTGAGGGTGAGGGGGGCGTGGCGACAGGCGAGGAGGAAGGAGGGGCGCGGTTTCGAGCCCCGTCCCCGGCGCTTGGGAGGAGACCCCTCAGTTCTGCGCTGCTCCCGTCCCCCCTCCCCAGAGCAAGGTAGGGGACGCGCCCTGCCCACCCTGTCTCGTGCCGACCGGCCTGGCCAGGCGCGGCCCGCGGTGCCGCTGGCCTGACAGTGACAGGCCGTTAGTGGCCCCGGCGCGGGTCCGCCCCGCCCGCCGCCGCCCCTCCAGGAGTCCCGAGGAGCCGCGGCGCGGCGGGGAGCTGCCAGCAGGGCGGGGGCGGTGCGGGGTACTCGGCGGGGCACCCCCCCGCCGCCGCTCCCGTGGCTGGGCTGCCGCCGCCTCCCGGAACATGGCGGGGCCGGGAGGAGCGTGTGCGTGCGAGTGTGCGAGGCCCGAGAGGGCGCCGCCGGCGTGCCGCGGCTGGACCCGGCGGGGCGGGGCGGGGCAGGGCAGGGGGGGGGGGGTGGAGGCGCGCCCAGCTTGCAGCGCGCGCCCGCTCGCCCGCCGGGAGCTGGAGTGCGGGCGCGCCCGCGGGAGACGGCTGTGGCCGGCCGGAGGGAGCATTGGAGGTACTGGGGTCAGGGGGAGAGGAGGTTGAAAGGGAGAAGGAAAATCGCCGCTTTAATAGTCTCGGGGGAAAGGAGAGCGGCACGCTGCAGCTCTGTCTTAAATGTCAGTGTAATCTGTCTTTGCCGCATTGAGCAATCGGTTCTCTTCAGGGTTCTGCAAGTGCTTATTCGAATGGTGTTCGTAAACCCTTGAAGCACGTCAGGTTCTTAGATCTCATTTTGAGGGGTAATATGGTGTGACGCATCCTCGAGGATCCCAAAGCGTTGAATAAACGGTTGTACAAAGAGGTTACCGAAGCCCAGCTGACAGCTGTTTTTATAATAACAGTAAGAAACAGTTTGGGATGGGAAGTTAACACTGTTGCACCAGTTGAAACCGTAGGCAACATTTGAAGCAGTGTAGTCGTTGATGTAATTTCCACCGGACACCCGCGGCTAAACTGCGAACACGGTTGAAAGGGGTAGCAGATTCAGTGATGTGTAAAGCCTTGGAATTGTCTGTAATCCTGAAGTTGAAATGAACCTATGTTCTTAGTCATGCACTCCTTTTTTCATTTTAAAACGGCTTGCGTAAATTATGAAGGAGGGCGAACTGGTAAAATAGCTTTTTTAAAATAAATTGACTGTTTATTAAAAACATATGCTCAAGTAGGCTGTTAAAAATCTCGGGCACTGATGTGTTTTAGTTTCTTCAGTCATTATACAAAGGCTTTCCTGGAGATTAGCTCAGAACTGGCAGAACATATGCTCTATTTGTGCCAAGAGGCTTAAAAACAAAATGAGATAGTGTTGACTGTATAAGATCAAGTCATTATATTAACTAATCTTGTTGGGAAAAGTCTTTAATTTGGGCTAAACGCAAAAAATATTTAAGGACTCAAAATGTTTCCTCAGGAGATTATAGGCAAGCAGAGAAAGGTTTTACTACTTAAAGATTTTTTATAGTTGACACCAAGTACTAACTAAATTTCTTTTAAAGGAAGGTCTGCAGTCGGTTTGACTAAAGTTAAGCTTAACTATTCACGGCATGTGTTCTATTTTAGAGGCAGGCAAGGTGTTAAAATGAACTAAAATCTGAATGTTAAGTGGTATTCATGGAAGGAAGTAATAAAAAAAAACAGGATTCCTTTAATTTTCTTCATCTTATACTTGTTAGTATGGTTTTATGACAAGCAGAGCTGCGAAAGTGAAAATCTAGGGTTGAGTATTCCATGAGGAATATTTGAGGAAGAATAGAGAGAACTAAAGTTATTCTGATGATGAAAGAACTTAATAGGTGAAAAATATGTTGTTCAGTCTCTGGTTTTAGTTCTTGGATATATAATATCAGGAAGAAAAGAAAAAAAAAGACTGAATTTTGTTTGGAGACAAGTGCCTGCTCAGTGGAATGAATTTAAAATGAAGATGTTTCTGTCAAGGTGCTTATATATTCCTTTTTCTTCCTATGGAAGTTGTTGGAAAATGTGATAGTCTTCTGAGGTAGATTGTAGAAAATGGTCGTCAGTGGATATTTGAAAAACTTTGTTGGAAAGAGGTCTTAATTCTAAGGAGTAAGAAGAAGAATAAAATATTCAATTTGTTGGCATTAGTTGACCGGTAGTTAAATTTTCTTCCTTCTCATGTTTTAAAAGCATTATTACAGCCTGAAAAGAGAATGATCTATGAGATTATTTCCATCATAGTCCATAAGAGGTTTAGGCTGCTTTCTTTATAAAACCTTGATGATACTGAATAGGTATCTATCAGAAAGGCATGAAAAAATTGATTAATTGAGAATAAGAGTTCACATTACTTTGTGACTTGGAACTTGTTGCTAGAATTGACATTAACATGTATTTCTAAAATGCCTGTGCTATATAAAGGGTACAGTCATGGTGATTTTTCCTGAGAACTGGAAGGGTGCTCAAATTTTCTAATCCGTTTCCCCCACAAGAAAATTAAGTCCTAGTAAGGTGAAATGACTTACCCAAGTCAGTACAGCCTATTTAAGAAGTCTGTGGTTTGGGCCTAGAGATTTCCTTTCTGTGAAAATGCTAATACCTCTTTCTTTGAGAAGTAGCTTTATGGAGTAGTGAAAAAAATACTGAAATATAAGTGAGAAGACTCAGTTTAAATTCTTGGTTTAAAAAAAAATCTTGATTTATTATTTCCTGTGGTTCTTGACAAATCACATTAACTTTCAGAACTCTTTTAATCTACAAAAAATAATTTTCCTAAATAATTTACAGAGTTCTTGGATGGAACAAGTGTGATTACATATGGAAAGCACCAGGTATACCGTAAGCTTTTATACATATAAAAAGTGGCAATGTTTAAAAAATAAATACAGTTTTACTGTGTTACAAGGTGTCTAGATCCCTAGGTTTTTGCTTAGCCTTAGCTTTATTGTTTCCAACACCTGCTGTTTTACAGATTATAACTCCCTGTAGATACATTTCTGATCCCCACTTAGTTCTAATCTTAGTAAAGCCTCTTATGAACATTTTAAATATTGCAGTTGTTAGAGCCTGACTTCCTCTGGAGAATATGAAGTTTCTCCATATAGCATTTAGAAACATTCTCATTTACACTCATGCATGCATAATCTGTTTCTTTAACAGTGGCTTTTAAAAAGTAATAGTGAAAGTATCTTAGTTGCAATGTTAATTTGTCTGTTGCTAGTTTCCACATATGGCAATAACAGGAGATAATTTCCTTTATAAACTCAGCTTTGAATGGTTTGTGTTAAGGTTATCTTGTACATCTAAATATATAGAAATGTTCAGTTTTTGTTTGTTGGCTTTCACTGTTATGTTTAAAGACCTTTTCGGTGCTTTAAATTGATACTGGAAACAAATATGTAAATATTGTTTATTGTAGTTTTGTGTAGAGTATTTGTAATCTTGAAGCTAAAAATTATGATTAGCATTCATTGAGCACTTGGAATATGAATGTATCTGTGTTCAAAGTTTAAAGTAAAATATTTAAGATAATTTTCAGAATAACCCTGTTAAATAGATACTATTATTATTCTAACATATGGCTGAGGAAAATGAGGCTTTGAACTGTTATACCATGTGTAGATATTCACAGACCTAAAAAAAAGTGACAAGACTGTATTATTCCCACTATTGTTCTTAACCATTTGTCTGTGCTCTGCCTCTAATTAAGTGTTTAGCTGATTTTGAAAAGTTTTAAGGCAGTGTTTCTTTAATTTCAGACTTTGTGAAAATGTCTAGGGGCCAGCTCTGCCTTCTACTGTGTTGGTCAAAAAACCAAAAAGAAAAGTAAACACCTTATAAAAATCTTGGAAGGTAGGCAATAAGTAAGCCCTTTCTGAGATGTTGAGATTACTATTGGGTTTTGTTTTTTTTTTATGTTAGTTGTCAGAAGCAAATTAATTTCATCAGCTACAGAAGGACTACAGTTGTTAACATTACAAGAAGTGATTTTAACAAACTCCATCTTGATGTTGGTGACTGGAGAAATAAAGATCACTTAACCAAACTCATTCAGGACTTTTATAAGTAATTTACTTTTATAGTAAATTTGTCCAGTTTAGATAAATAGCATCCAAGACTAGATTTTCTAATTAATGAGACCCTCCAAAATTCTAAGAAATTCAAACTCTGAAATTCTTAGAAAATTAAGTTTAAATACAGAAATGCTTCCAGATTGAGATAAGTAGAAGAGGTAAACATGAAGCTGCAAGTAATAAGGTGGAGTAACTTCTTTGGCATCTTAAGTATTGTCTCCTCTTTGGCCGATCCCTTAATATTTGCTTATTGCACTAAAATTGTTTCAAAATATGTAGTAGTTTACTTTTCTGGCTTTTGGTTTGTATTTAGGCCATAACTGGAGGAAGTATCTCTAATATTAGTTATAAATAATATAATTTCTCTACTTTTTGAAAGATTTTTTAAAAAAATTTTTGAATTAAATGCTGTCTGTAGCCAATATGGGGCTTGAACTTACAACCCCAAGATTGAGTCACATGCTTTACTTATGGAACCAGCCAGGCACTTCCACATATCATATTTTTAAAACTACTTTGTTACTTGAAAGAGATGTGAGAGAATCTTATAGCTTCTCGGATTATTATTCCTCCTACATAGGAGTTTTGTCTGACTCCTGTTTCTAATAGAGAATGAAAACCATGCATGTGTGGTTCTCACTTCCTAGAAATAGCTGTATTGACTCAGGATATAAGATAATAAATAGTATATAAGAATTATGGTGCTGTGTAGTTCATGAAGAATTTTTTAAAAAATTTATTTATTTGAGAGAGTATGCACAAGCATGAAAGAGGGGAGATGGAGGGCGGAAAGGAAATCCTCAAGCAGACTCCCTGCTGAGTGGGGAGCCCAGTGTGGGGCTGGATCCCAGGACCCTGAGATCATGATCTGAGCTGAAATCAAGATGCTTAACTGACTGAGCTACCGAGGTGCCCGAGTTCATGAAGTACTTCTTACATCAGATCCCTCACAGCTACTCTGAGATCAGCAAAACATCAGCTAACCTGATGGTGTTGAACCATGGGTAGGATCCAGGTTAAAATTCCTTGGCAAAATGGTGGACTCTTGAAATTCACTCGAGAAAGAGAAATGTTTGCAAATCTAAAGGAAGAGAAAAAAAACACATATTTTTATCCTTTTCTATCAAAGGCACGTTGTACACAGCTTTCTTTCTATTTTGTTACACCTCTTCTGAAACTTAAACAGGGTAGACGTAAATACTAAAAACACTCTTTATACCACTGTACTAATTAGTGGTGATTGATAATGATGTTAAAGACAGAGGAGAAAATTAAAATTTTACAGAATGTTTCTTACGTTAATTTGCACAAAAATATTATAAGGTGGAAGAAAACCTTGTTACATTCTGTTGTTCTGGAGTCTAAAGTCTTGCAACCTCCAAGTTAAAGTAAGTCCTTTTTACCAGAGTTTAATTTAATTTAATTTTATTTTTTTTAAAGATTTTATTTATTTGACAGAGAGAGAGATCACAAGTAGGCAGAGAGGCAGGCAGAGAGAGAGAGGAGTAAGCAGGCTCCCCACTGAGCAGAGAGCCCAATGCGGGGCTCGATCCCAGGACCCTGAGATCATGACCTGAGCCGAAGGCAGAGGCTTTAACCCACTGAGCCACCCAGGTGCCCCCAGAGTTTAATTTTAAGTATTTGAAAGCTACTTGGTGATCAAGTTTAATTTTATTGAGCTTCTATACTTAAGGTACTGTTAGATACTTTGATATATGTTATTTTAATCCATGATGAGAGTAGATACCTTATATATCTAGTTATGAAAATACTTCAGAAAGGCATCAGTGGAATATCTCCAGCTTCAGATACTAGTACTCATGAACTAACTTGAAATTTACAAGTGCTGTATAAATGTAAGTTTGTTACTTTAAGAGAGATTTTTCTTCATAGATTTATGTTGAGGTGGATCATCCAGTGGTAGTTATTCGACCTTCAGAAATTATCCCTGTCTTCCAATGTTCATCCCAAGAATAAAGGTGAATGTTCTCTTTAGGTTGCATTGAACAGGACAAAAAAGTACCTCTTGACTAAGTTTCTCTTTGTCCTCATATCATTGAAAGTAAACAGGAATGTTTGACAGCAAATTGGCTTACTCATTCTTCCTTTCTTTTGTCCTTTTTCCTCCTTGCTGGCTCCTCCTTCCCCTTCAGACACTAGTGTTCCTTTGCTTTTGCAAACACCCAGTGGAAAAAATCTATACCTATCTGTTGTTGGTTGACAGCTTAAAATCGTTTTACTAGATTTAAGTAATACCACTTTTATTTTCTATGTCAAGGCTTTTGTCATTAATTATGGTTTGAGTATTGATTTTAGGTACAGGAATTTGGATTATTAGCTAATATATCAGGAAATTGTCACTTGCATTTTCTATGAATTGACGCTTCATATCCTTTGGTGATTTTTCCTCTCCTTAGTTCCTTATTGGAAACTTCTGGGAGTGGCAATCAAGAATTTAAACAATTTCAAAAACACTTTTATTGTGTTTTTAAATTACAAAAGTAATACATGCTTATTGTTAAAATAAAAAACTATGTAATAAAAGGGTTAACAATTCTCCAACCCCCCCAATAGTCTTTGTACATTAGAGATTGTTAATCTCCTATATATTATAATAATTTTTTCTAATTTATCGTTTGAATCAGAACTTGCATTTTACAGCCTTTTGGCAAACCCAGAAGAAACTGGCCCTCTCTAAAGTTATCTTATTGAGATGATAACTCTTTAGGCCCTTTTATTATGTCTCCACATCCCAGTCCAAGAATTTCTCCTGCCTATAATTTTTGTGAACTCAGATGTTAGAGAAGTAGTAGCAGAAAACAGTGAGAATCCTTTGAGCATAGGGGAAAACTGGAATCTCATATTTAAGTTATGTTCATTATGAAGTGCCTATTGACTGGTACAGGTGTAAATGACAAGTGTTCTATGATTGGTTATAGGCTCTCCACATAACTTTTCATTCACTTTTTAAACAGTGATCTTGTGAAGTTTACTTTATTCCCATATATATATATATATATATATATTTTTTTTTTTTTTTTCTTATTTTTAATCTCTATGTTCAACAGGGGGCTTGAACTCAAGACCCGGAGTTCAAGAGTCACATGCTCTACCTACTGAGACAGCCAGGCACCTTTATCTTATTCCCATTTTAGACATGAGATTTCATTGAAATCTATGGCTGTATTTTTCCCTCACAAAACTACACCTTCAAAGAAGTTGGAAAAAAGGATAAAATGATAGATACATGTTTACGCTTTTAGGGAAAAGTAGTTATTTTGTGTTATGGATTATGGATTGTTACAAAGAGTGAAAGGGCTTGAATGATCCAGTGTGATAGTGTGATAGTTTATTGAATTTGAAAGTAACTAGAATTTTTATCTTTTTACTTCTGAATCATCAAGTTGAACAAATATTATGAATATAATAAAGAAGGTTTTAAATATTTCATCATTAACAAATTTTAAATAAATGTTTCTATGAAAGCATTGACCTTATTGTTGAGGCAGGTGTTTGGGAAAATACATGCAAAGACAGTATTATGGTCTCTGTCTTTTTTAGGTGTTTATACTCAATGAACAAAAAATAGACATGTGAAATAGGAGGACAGTATTCTTTTTTTTTTTTTTTTTAACATTTTATTTATTTGAGGGGGTTGGGCAGCACGAGAGGGGGAAGAGCAGAGAAAGAAGGACAAGCAGACACCGCCCTAAGCATAGAGTCGGATGTGGGACTTGATCCTACAACCCTGAGATCATAACCTGAGCAGAAATCAAGAGTCGGACACCTAATCGACTGAGCCACCTAGGCACTCCAGGGCAGTATTATTCTCAAACATCCAAATTGCTTTCTGGTTGTTGCAGAAAGGAACGTGGTAAACCCTGCAAGGACATAGATCATGTCTATCTTGTTCAGTATTGTATATCTGAATTTCATCACATCCCATGGGGATTGGAGTTTTCACAATACTACCCTTTTCTTGTTACTTTCTTACAGTTATTTTAATATATTGAATTTACTTGTTCAGGTTCCCCCATTACCATATTTCTCCTTAACACTCTCTTCAGTATACTTTGGTAAGGAACCAGTTTATAATTCTAAATTGCTGTGGCCAGAAAAAAGCTACCAGTAATATGTACATATACCTCCCTAAGCCTGTTTAGAGCATGTTTTGTTTTAAATGCCCTGAAATATGCACTTATCGTGAATTCTTGTGTGTACTAGAGTAAGTAGGTTATTGGTCAGTATGCAGGTTACAGAAAAAGTGGGTTAGCATATAAGTACTGAAATAAAGCCCAAACAATTCAACCCTGGTGTGGAGTCATATGAAAGCTATAAATTTTGGCTCTAGTGTGAAGCAGTGTTACAACCAATGCTATAGTTGGGTCTGGGTAAGAATAGTGTGGTATGTAGATTAGAAATAATTTAATACTTTCACTGGTATTGCTCTCTCATAAGGTCCTAATTTCAGCAGTTTCTCAACTGCATGAAGAGTTTGGGTATAGATCAAGATGAGTTTCGGGATCACAAGTTTATAATTATAGAGGCAGTGATTCTGGGAATCTTTTTTTTTTTTTTTTTTTAAATGCCATGAACTTTATCCTAAATCGATGACATTTTTATGTACCAGTGTTAAAAGTATACCAGATTATCTAAACAATTAAAAATCCTTCCATTTGAAGGTAAAGTATATGCCCTGTTATTTTAAAAGAAAGCTGTTAAAGTGAGTTAGGGCATTACTTGGGATTAAACTATAAGGAGTATTTAGAATGGCACCAGATTCAGCTGCTTGTCTTTTGAGGAGCAGGAGAAGGGGGCAAAGTTAAAATACCAAAACCTTGGGCGTCTGGGTGGCTCAGTGGGTTAAAGACTCTGCCTTCAGCTCAGGTCATGCTCCCAGAGTCTTGGGATCGAGCCCCGCATCGGGATCTTTTCTCGACAGGGATCCTGCTTCCTCCCCCCTCTCTCTGCCTGCTTCTCTGCCTACCTGTGATCTCTGTCTGTCAAGTAAATAAATAAAATCTTTTTAAAAAATATGAAAACCTTTTTATTTTGAAGTATTTCAAATAATATAAAAGGTACAGGAAGCAGCATAATGAACTTCCTGGGTACCTATCACCAGCTTAAGAATAAACATTACAAATTCAGTGGAAGCCCCCGGTGTACTTTTCCTAGATCTATTTCCTTACTCCCTGGGGGGAATTCCTATTTCCCTTTGTACAAACTTCCCAACTGGGGCATTTCCCTTTCTCTAGACCTATGTAATTTTGTTTCTTTTTTCAAAGTTCACTTCAGTGACCTCTTTTCATCCTAACTTTATTGCATATTGTATATTAGTAGGAGTGGTCTGAAAGGGAGTTGAAAAATAATATTGTATATGTGAGGTAGAAATCTACCTTAAAATCTAGGCAAGGGAAAGTTAGGTTTCAACACTGTACTATATGCAGAACAGAATTGGTAGAGTAGGTGTAAGAATAACCTAACAATGTAACTGTTTTTAGGAAGGTTACTCTGATAGGAGCTGTGTGGAGTTGTGGGTCTAAAAGGAAGTGATGATTTGCTAATCATTTTGATTGACTTTTTTCCTCCTAGTTACTGTATGGTGGTAAGATTTTACTTGGCCTCCAGACACTTTATCATTTTGACAGAAGAGAAAGGAGCTGGTGGCAAAAAGCTTAATAATGAGTATTTCTAGTTTTCAGGATTTGGGAAATTACTCCTGACCCCTTTTAGAATCTGTTGACAGTGAAGCGAATACATAGATTCTATTAGATTTCTGCTTTAGCCATTGGTAATTTTTTCAGCTCCCAGTGCCAGCGGTGCAAGGAAAACTACGCCTAACCATTTTCTCTGAGCTGTTGCAGCCCTCTGCTGGTCTGTAGAAGTCGCACAATTTAGAACCCTGTCGTGCTAGAAAGAGGTCAGTAACTCAGCAACTTGTTTTTAGAATCTTCAAACTTTAGAAGTCATTTATGCCACCTCTCTCAGTTGCAGATAAGTATTTTATATAATACACCTTCACAATTCTGGAAATAAATGTGCATATAGATGTATTAGATACCCAGGACAAATAGATCATTGTAGACACAACTGCCTGTATTTCTTTAAAAGCCTAAATTTATGGTTAGAATGTGGTCCTGTATGGTCCATTGTTTGACAGTATCAAGAAACATCTTTTTACCACTAATCTCTTTTGTAAATATTGTCTAATAAAGTAGTGAGAATTTTGTTTTTTAAAAATTTGAGATGTTATTTAGTTGCTACTGTTAGGAGATAAATACAACAGACGAATGCTAATTGCTTCTTTTAAATTATTCTCTTTTAGGTGCTTCCTTAGTGCAGTAGGCAGCGCGTCAGTCTCATAAATTATTTTCTTTTTTTAAAGATTTATTTATTTGAAGGGTGCCTGGGTGGCTCAGTTGTTAAGCATCTCCCTTTGGCTCAGGTCATTATCCCAGGGTCCTGGGATTGAGCCGTGCCCTGCATCGGGCTCCCTGCTCGGTGGGAAACTTGCTTCTCTCTCTCCCACTCCCCCTGCTTGTGTTCTCTGTCTTGCTGTCTCTCTTGCTGTCAAATAAATAAATAAAATCGTTAAAAAAAAAAAGATTTATTTGAAAGAGAGCATGCATACATGTGTCGGGAGGGGGAGAGGGAGAGAATCTCAGACAGAGTCCTCACTGAGCATGTTGCACACTGTCCCACTGCGGGATGTGGGGTTCAGTCCCCCAACCCTGAGATCATGAGCCCACATCAAGAGTAGGATGCCCAAAAACAAACAAACAAACAAACAAACAACAACAACAACAAAAAAAAAGAGTAGGATGCCCAACCAACTGAGCCACCCAGGTGCCCCTCGGATTGTTGTATTTTAAATTACTTTCAACAACTTTCCTGTTGCTGGAGCCAGAAACTCTAAACCTCTTTGCTCTTGTTTACAATTCTCCCTGCCTCACAATCTGATTATACTTTAAGTGGTCTACTTGTCTCTCATCTGATTTCTCTTTAGTCTGTCTTCCAAAGTTTCACCAGCAACAGCTTTCTAAACACTACTTAAATTATGTCACTGCCTTTTTAAGAGTCTTTTGTTTTTAAGATTTTATTCATTAATTTGAGAATGAGAGAGAGAGAGAGCATGAGAGGGGGGAGGGTCAGAGGGAGAAGCAGCCTCTCCACTGAGCAGGGAGCCCGCTGCAGGACTGGATTCTGGGACTCCAGGATCATGACTTGAGCCGAAGGCAGTTGCTCAACTAACTGAGCCACGAAGGCGCCCCTGAAAGTCTTAAAGTGCTTTTTGTCATCATTAAGATCGAACAGCACAATCAAAAGGCACTTCATGATGTGATCCCTTCCTACTTTCTTTAGATTCATTTTCTACCCACTGTGCTTTCAAGTTTTGCTATCCTTTCAGAGTGGCCTGCTTTCTCTTGTGGGAATGTGCATATGCATATCCTTCTCCCTCTGCAGCCCTGTCCCTATCTACCTGCCTGGTGGTCATCCTCAGGACTATCTTAGTCTTACCTCTTCTTGAACTTCCCCAAGCACACCCCCATATACATGCATCTGAGTTGGGTGATCTCTTTGTGGTAGTGCTGCCTTATTTTTGTAACATTTTTTGTTCCATATAGTAATTAACTTGTCTTTTACCCCTTAAAAACAGTAAATTCCCTTTAGGCTAGAATTGTGTCTTTAGTTCCATTGCTTAGCATAAAGATGCTTAGGAAATATTAAGTCATTAAAACTGCATGAGTGGGGCACTTGGGTGGTTCAGTCAGTTAAGCATCTACCTTCAACTCAGGTCATCATCCCAGGGTCCTGGGATCAAGCCCCGCATCGCATTGGCATCTGGGTTCCCTGTGCTCAGCGGGGAATCTGCTTCTCCCTTCCCCTCTGCCCCACCCTCTGCCTATTCGCACTCTCTCTCTGTCAAATAAATAAAATCTTTGAAAAAGAAAATTGCATGAGCAAACTGGGGTATGATATCTAAAGGAAATATCCATAGTTAAATAGTTTAGCATCAAATATGAATTTTTTGAGCTGTAAGGGGAATCTGTTCTTCTAGACCAGTGCTTATTGGACATACTTTTCACCCTCTGTCTATATTGGGGGAAGAGTTGGGGGAGATAAAGAGTGATAGGATTTTAGAGCTGGAATGGACTTCATTTTAAAATGCGAAAACTGAGACCCAGAGTTTACTTAGAGTGAAAATAAGAACTCAGGTCTTCTAGTACTTATTTTGCTAAATTTCTCCTAATATGTTTTGCCTTAGGCTTGGCTAGTATTAGTAGATATTGGTTGTTTATATTTCAGGCAGTTGGCTTATTTAAATATTATTCTGTTTTGTGTCATAGGTTTACTTTAGTGGAATTTTGAAAGTAATACACAAATACAGCTAAACCAAATTGATCATTGTATTTACTTTGAATAGTGTTCTGAATTACCTGGCATGGTTAGATTCCTGAAAAATACAGTACTTAGCAGCACCAGCCCAAAAGGCTATACTTACTGGATTGAACTTCTGTCCTGAGTCTTTTATTTCCTTTCCTATTCTGGTGGCTGGGTTAGAAAACATAAAACACATGAAAGTGCCTTTACTTTCCCTCTTCCTTTGTCTGAGGCACTCTCTCACCTGTCATCTCATTATACTTTCCCCTAGAACAGTATAGTTCTCCAGAGCAAACCAAGTAGAAGTTGACCTATTTTTTTTTTAATTTTTATTTTTTTTAGATTATATAATTAGTAAAGTTAATATAAAAGTTATTATAAAACTATAAAATAGACCACAAACTTTCCTTAAGGGCTTTTAAGAACATTGTTTTAAGGACACTGTTGAGGAGAGTTTATTTAAAAGGTTGTGGATGTTTGTCTTCATCTTTTGCATGCTGTTGGTTAAATTTGTTATGTTTATGATACTTATTTCTTGGTGTGGAATACAACCGTCATATTCTTGTGGGAAGATGTTACGGAATAGCTGCCAGAAAATATTATGGTGAAAGTCAACCATTGGTATGATAAAGAGTGCACAATCTCCTTTCATAGACTGCATTCTCTCTTGAATGGTTTAAGTAGTCAAGGGGGGGAAAGTCCAGTTAATATCTCAGAAACATGTCATTTATTGTGAGGCCTTTTCCACTTCTTTTAGAACCACTTTTTTTTTTTTTTTTTTGGTCACATTGAGAGAGCGCACAACAGGGAGAGCAGCAGGCAGAGGGAGAAGTGGGGCTCCCCTTTGAGAAAGGAACCTGATAAGGACTCGATCCGATCTGAGGACCCTGGGATCCTGACTTGAGCTGAAGGCAGACCCTCAACTGACTGAACCACTCAGGCGTCCCTTAGAACCACTTTTGAAATGTGAGGGAATTAAGCCGTATGGTCTTTAAGTAGGAAATAACCTAGTATTTATGTGTAATGGTTTACACTTTTTTGCATGGGGGGAAGGCAGAAATAAGGATGTCATAATTTTTTTAATAATTTAAACTATCATTTTTGCATTCATAGAAAAGTAGAATTTGGAGTGCAATTATTCTAAATTTCTTATTCCGGAATCAGAATTTTGAAAGGATAGGAGATCTGCATTGTCATTTAGCCTAACATTACTTTAAAAAAGAAACAGAAATACTGTGAGACATGATGAAGGTCAACCAAAAAGTCAGTGGTAGGTCTCAGAATAGAGTCTTGGATTTCAAGTTCCAAGATGAAATCATGGACAATGGAATTGTAAGTTTCCTAACTGAATGACTCTTAAGGATCATTTAATTCTGTTGCTATAATTTGATCCTTTACTAGATGCCTTTTTTTTTTAAACAATTTTGAAGGAAGCATTTTCACCCCCAGAACAGCTGCAACCCAGGGAAAGCTGAAACAAGAAAAATGGAATTCTTATTCCATGGTTATGGTCCTATCTTTTCTTTGAATGTAAAATTAGTGGTGGACTTAGAAGGCAGTATTTGAATATTTTATATGTACCAGCGACTGCTAAGATATCATTTAATTACTTTCCATATCTTTATCAGTTGAGCTTTATCATTTTATAATATATGTGAAGAATTTAAGTAACTTTAATTTTATTTTTCAGTTGTATTTAGTCTAAAGTGAATGTTTTAGGGACTTCTAGACAAAATGGAAGACTGGGGAAGCTGCCTTTTTCAAATATGTGGAAATGCTAGATAAAAATAAAACAATAAAAAGTACACAGCGGAGTTTAAAAGCTAGAAAAAGGAATCTGCAGGTGCCTGAAGTGGAAACAAGACTCATCATCATAATAGAAAACAGAAAGTGAAGCCCTTTCCTATAACGGAAACAGATATTCCCCAACCTGTGAGCTTTAATGCAGTGGTGGAATTCAAAGGCCCAGGAATGGCAGGGAGCCGAGCCCAGACCTGGAAAGGTCTGAATTCATGAGTGGGGTAAACAAACAAACAACAAAGAAACAAAGTCTAACTACCTGCCTGGGTTTATTTTTCCTGTCTTTATTTTCAACCTTTTTAGTATCCTTTCGTGGTTTCTCTTAGAAAGTATATTGCTGAATCTTTTATCTAGCTGCAGAGATTTTTATCTTTTTGATTAATGAGTTTAATCCATTTTCATTTATTATAATTACACATTGGAAAGTATTTACATTCTGTTTACTAAACTTCTAGTTATTTTCTACAGTTTTTTAATCCTGAATATGTGTGTGTGTGTGTGTGTGTGTGTGTGTGTGTGTGTGTGTGTGTGATGTATCTTCCCTCCAAACAAGACAAGTACTTTTTTTTTTTTTTTTTTTTTTAAGACAAGTACTTTAATTGCTTTCTCACTGTCCTCTGGTCTTCATCCCATCCTCCACTGCCAGTTTCCCAGTAGCCATGTTGATGTTGTGTTGAATTTTAGTTAGGGCTTGCTGGGGTTTTTTCCAAGCATCCATCCATCCTTTTTCTTACTTTTTATATAAAATATGCTTTATTAATTATTTACTCACTCTTACTCACGTATATCATGTAGTGTCCTCACAGATTTATTTCACTTCCTATTTGAGTGCCTATATGAAAGCAGTTTCAACAGGGGGTTTGTATGTAAACATTCTAAGGCTTTTTATGCCTGAAAATATCTTTAGGTAACCCTCAGTTTTAAATAATAGATTAGTTTAATTATAGATATTACCGCATTATCTTTTTGCTGCTAGTGCTTTTTGTAAGTTCTGATATCCATTTGATTTCTTTTCCTTTCAACATGACCTGTCCTTCCTCCCTAGAAGATTTTGAGATTTTTGTCTTTTCCAATTTATAATGTGTCTGAGTGTAATTACTTTTCTGTCTTATTTCCTTCATTCATTCAGCCAATACTTATTCAGAAATCTGTGTGCCAGGATGTATTCCAGAAACTTTAATCTGAGGTCTTTCATCTTCTCAATTCTGAAAAATTATTGGTCATTTTTTCAAATATTTTGTTTTCTCCATTTTTTTCTTTCTGTGAATTTTATTATATGGATTCTGCTGCTTCTAATTTATCTCTTAATTTTAATATTTTCCCTTTTTTTATTTGCTTGTTTTTTTTTTTTTAATCCCCTTTTTATGCCTTCTGCAGCTATATTCTACCTGATCTTCTGGCTCATTAATTCTTTGGCTTATCCATTCTATCATTTATCAAATTTGTGAAGTTCTTTATTTCAGCCATTATACTTTTCTACTCTGTATTTCTTCTTTTTTTTTTAAGGTTTTATTTATTTATTTGACAGAGAGAGAGATCACAAGTAGGCAGAGAGGCAGGCAGAGAGAGAAGAGGAAGCAGGCTCCCCGCTGAGCAGAGAGCCAGATGTGGGGCTAGATCCCAGGACCCTGGGATCATGACCTGAGCTGAAGGCAAAGGCTTAACCCACTGAGACACCCAGGCGCCCCTCTGTATTTCTTCTTGCTTCTGTTTAATCTTACTTCGTATTATCAATCTTGTCTTATCTCTTTGAGGATTTTGAATGCCTAAAAAATTGTTCCATAATTCTCCATATAGCGTACATAGTTTAGTTTGAGTTTAGATTTTATTCAAGTTCAGTGGAAAGTCAGTAAAAAAATTTAAGCAGGGCAGTGGTTTCATCCAATTTGTAGTTTCAAAAGATCCCTCTGCTGCCTGTAGAAGGTACATATAGGGGTGAGAGAGCAAGAAAGAAAAAGAGGAGGAAGGAAGAAGTGGGGTAAGAGTAAAAGCAATGGAAGTTACTTGTGAAGTTTTTGTAGTTAGCCTGTTCAAATGATAATAGTAACTTGGGATGGGTAGCAATCAAGATAAAAGGACATGGATTTAATTTGGGATATGTAGTAGAGATGGAGTCAACCTTTCTGGATTTTTGACTTAAGTGATGGATAGATGGTGATGCCATTTCTTGAAATGGAGAAGATGGATGGGGGCGTGGAGGAGAAAATTTGACAGGAAAAGTAAAGAATTCTCTGTAGTCCTATTTGGTTTCATATGCATGTTAGACATTCATGTGAAGATGTCAAACAGACAGTTGGATATACAAATATAGAGTTTTAGATAAGAATTAAAGGTACAGAGTTAGATGTCCTTGGCATTTAATGATACTTAAAGCCATGAATCTAGATTAGGTCATTTAGGGAGTGTGTTAAGAGAATAGAAAAGGGTCTAGGTGCTGTGAATTGTGTAAACCTGGCGATTCACAGACCTGTACCCCTAGGGCTAATAATACATTATACGTCAATAAAAAATTTAAAAAATTTTTTTAAAAGAAAGAAAAAAAAGGGTCTAGGATCTAGTCCTGAGGCATTCCCAACATTTACAAGTTCTAAGGAAGAGGAGATGTCAAGAAAAAAAGTACCCTTTTTTTAAAAGAGCTTGTTCTATTGTTTGCACAATTTTCAGCATAAAACGTGTACTATACTTTGTTTAACCAGATTTTTGTAAATGGCCATTTAGGACTCCCCCCCCCCCCCC